>NC_059438.1:2302500-2522500 GCF_021028975.2 Sphaerodactylus townsendi
CTTCACTACCACTAAGCTTCATCTACAGAAGGTTGCAGGTTCAATCAACAGTGTCTCCAGTTAAGATGATCATATCATCTACTTGAGATCTGGAGAGCCACTGCCAGTCTCAGTAGATTATACTGACTTTGGTGGACTAATGGTCTAATTCCACATAAAGCAGATTCATGTGTTCACCAAATTTCACCTTATTCTATTCTGCAGATGGATGGAGGCAGAGGGAATGGTACTGAACCCTTTCAAGAACCTAACAGAATGGACCCAGCTTTAAACCAAATTAATTTTAGAATACAAGCAAACACCATCAAAACTACTGAAATTAAAATGGCACCTCACAGAATCAGGAGACACATTGCTGTGTATGTCTTTTCATTCCTTTGAATCAAGGAGCAGGGCTCTGGCCAGCAGACCGCAGTGAGGGAATTCTCCTTCAGGTCCACTAGCCAAGGAGTTAACAGGTGACAAGAGCTCCTTGATGGCTTTGGTCATGATTTTGGAGGTAACACAGGATCAGCAATGACAGTGGTGGCAGAAACTGCTCCAGTTTGGGGGCAGGGAGACCAGCAGTATCCCTGGACCCAGAGTTGTGTTAACTGATGAGAGGGATTTAAAGGCCTACACATGTTGTGTATTCCTGCATCCTTGGCATAATGGCTAACTAGCTTGTGGTTCTTAGAAGGCTTGGCCAGCTCCAGCTCCTAAATCTGAACTGCAGTCACTACAAGGGTAAGAGCCCCAGAGGAATGTATATTGAGCACAGCCTCCCCCTCCTCTTATTCTCTTTGCTTAAAAAAAAGCTGAAATAACTCCTATGGCTCAGGGCCCTGGTCTTCCTTTGGGAGGGCAGGTTTAGGCTCTCTGGCATTGTCTGCAGTCAGGATTACCACTCTTTGGGGGCAACCCTCCTCAGGGGAGATTCAGCACATTGAATGTAGGCATAAGCCATTCAGCCTACAGCCTGCCTCCTTCACTGCATCATGCAAGTAGGCAGCAGGTCCAATATGCCTCCTGTAAGGAAACCACACCAACCAAACTGTCCCAGGCTCAAGGTGCCTCACCTCCTTGCAATTGGGGTCAGGTGGGAGGGAAATCCTGGGCTTCCCTTGCACCCAGCAGAAAGAAAGGTCTGGGTCAAGCAACATAGCCACCATCCAAACAACACAGCACCAGTGTGTCCTCTTTTGTGGGAATCCATGTCTTTAAGGGCCTGCATGTGTGTGCATGTCCTAGTACTGCATGGCCCCATCGCTTCATGCCCTTTGACAGGTGTGTCTCCATAGCCAAAGCCCTGTGACTACAACTCTGTAGTAAGTTGTTTCCCCCATATTTCACAGCCTTCCTATCATGTCCCTGTGATTTGATTTGGCTTATTATATGTGTATGCCGTCCTTCCCTTGGCGGGCTCAGGGTGGCTTCCAACATAGAAACGTTAACAATAACTACAATCCATTACAAGAGTCATCACTATAAATAGTAAGCTTTAATAAAACTATACATTAACATCTAATTTATGCCCACAGATGGCGTTAAAATATTCCTATAATCAGTAACTAAAACTCCGGCAGGCAATAATGCCCAACGAAGGAGGGAAAGGTGATGGAAACAACAAATAATCCAGATGGAAGATGGAAAAGCAGAGGGAAGTCATTCGTGTGATGTAACACCATAGCTGCCTCAATCACGAGGTCTTCTGGGAAAGACACTAAGGTTGCCCGGAACGCTGACATGGCTGCGACCTGCTGGAGGTGCTTGCTTGGCTCTCGGCAAGAATTTTTTTTGCATCAAAGGAAATTCGGATACAGTGTCTCTGAAATGACGCCTGAAGGGGTACAGCCTAGAATTCTATCGGCTCAGTTAGCTCAGATAAGATGACAGTTTCTTACACTGTCTACAGGTTTTTTTTTTTAACCACTACTGATTTTTTTTTTCCAGGTGGGACTTTTGTGCAGGAAAGTGAAGTGAGCTACGCCTGACCCTTAACCTCTAAAATCTCTGCTTGCTGAAAGCACTGTCTTGGAGCCCTTTGCTTCTTTAATTTATTCATTTTTTAAAAAAAATAAAATAAAAGAATTCCTCATTAGCATTTCTTTCAAAATCCCAATCTGAATTCATGACAGTGCGCTTCAGCCTATTCCCCCCTCCCCATAATTTAATGAACAGCCAAGATTTGCTTCGTTACCTCAAAGACTGAAGCAGAAAAACAGGGAGGAAGGTAATTATCATGTTCCTCAGCCATACTCTTTCTCGGTTATTTTTTTTTTATCAGAAAAAAAAAGTTAATTTAGTGTTAGTAGTAGGTGATTTATAACCCAAGGGAATGAAGACCTCCTGTTGAAAAAGTAGTCTTTCATTTGTTTTACAAACCTGTTTAAGGGTAGCATTGATAGGGTCTTTCCTCAATCACTGAAAACTGTATTTTGAAGAAAACTGGAATTCTCACCGTGATCTGGGGCAGCACAATAAGGAGTGGCTTCACAGTAGAATCCACAGTGTGGATCATGATGTGGGTGTGTGCATGTACACATGCGTATGCAGAGAAGAAGAAGAAGAAGAAGAAGAAGAAGAAGAAGAAGAAGAAGAAGAAGAAGAAGAAGAAGAAGAAGAAGAAGAAGAAGAAGAAGAAGAAGAAGAAGAGTTTGGATTTATATCCCCCCTTTCTCTCCTGCAGGAGACTCAAAGGTCTGACAATCTCCTTGCCCTTCCCCCCTCACAACAAACACCCTGTGAGGTAGGTGGGGCTGAGAGAGCTCCGAGAAGCTGTGACTAGCCCAAGATCACCCAGCTGGCGTGTGTGGGAGTGTACAGGCTAATCTGAATTCCCCAGATAAGCCTCCACAGCTCAGGCGGCAGAGCTGGGAATCAAACCCGGTTCCTCCAGATTAGATACACGAGCTCTTAACCTCCTATGCCACTGCTGCTCTGAAGAGAAGTTAAGATCTTTATAATCTCCCTCCCGCTCTCTAGAAAACTATATCCACTGTAGCTTACAAAATACGTAATAAATATTAATAAACCAATCCAATCAGTGAAAGGGAAAAAAATGCCATTTTAAAACTGGAAGTAAAACACATCAGAGTAACAAGATGAGATCATAAATATCCTTAATCAGCATTAAAGGGAAAATAAAAACGAAGCCTGAAAACTTTATGAAATGACAAGCAGGATACCTGCAAGGACTTTTGGAGGCATTTCATTTTGCCCTCTCCCACGTAACCCTACCCTTCATAACTGTTAAGCTAGGTAACACCCACTATTTCTGTTTTCCTGGAAGATCTGAACATTTATTTATGTCTTTTCAGAAATAACATAGACATGTCCTTTTCATGAATCATGCAATTGTAGATATATGATGGGATCACAAAGGGGACAATGTCCCCAAAGGTTGTGCTAGCTGAGTTATTAGACCCTGTGTATGAGTATAAGGGAGAAATGTTTACTAGCTGAAAATTATAAGGGATAGATCCAACCTTTTATGTGGCCAAAAATCAACATTGAGATTCCAAACTTGCCACAGAAGAATGAGCATTGTTAACAATATTTTGCTAAGCAAAACGGGACTGTCAACTTGGATTGCACCAATTGCATGCCTAGAAGCAGAGAGTCAGTGTGGTGTAGTGGTTAATCTGGAGAACTGGGTTTGATAGTCCACTCCTCTACCTGAGCAGCAGACTCTAATCTGGTGAACTAGATTTGTTGTCCCACCTTCCACATGATGCCTGCTGAGTGACTTTGGCTTAGTCACAGTTCTTTCAAAGCCCCTCAGCCCTACCTACCTCACAAGGTGTCTGTTGTAGGACAGGAAGAGAAAGGAGTTTGTAAGCCCCTTTTGAGTCTCCTTGGAGGAGAGAAAGGAGAGTATAAATTCAAAGCTTGGAAGAAGACTGGGAAATATTACTGCAAGCATACTGCCTTGTCAAGAGCCCAACTTCTACTCCAACAATGAAATTTTGAGATGGTAGAAACCGACTCTTTAAAAAAAAGAGTTCTGATGTTATTGTTGAATGTGCTCTTGACAGTTCTGATGAGGGTCTGCAGAAGAGCTTATAATATCATGCTGACACTTCTTTCTACTTCTTATTCCCCCTTAACATTATTCAGTTGTGCAAGGAATGTTATTAACATTTCATTCAAATTTTGATCAAAAATAAGGATAGACGCAGTAAAAGAATAGGGTGCCGAAGGATCTCATGTTTCCTGTCAGTCTTCTCAAGTAACCTTAATGAAGGTTATAGTCATTTTTGTGGTGCCTCAGCACAGGGTTTCCTCAAATATCTTATGCTATGCTTGCATTTTCCCTTTTTCTTTCTCTCTCACTCTCTCTCTCCCTCTCTCCCCCCCCCCGCTCTCACCCTCCCCCCTTGAATGTGTAGTTCTTTTCTTTTTTTCCCTTTTATATGTGCCTTAGATTAATTATTATTCAGGTTTATTGCTCATTTAAACAGCAGCTGTGGTGGAGCCTCATAAAATATTTATTAATAAATGTAAAGTATTTGAGGCCTAAAAATAATCTTCACATGAATTTATGGAAGAGTAGCAATAATTTTTTTATGGAGAATTTCACGGCCTTGAGTTCTATAATGCTTCACCCCTCCCCCCCCCCTTGTTTAAGTTTGCATCAATGGGAGATTCACGGTGTGAGCCAAAGGGCATTTTGCTGGAGGTAGTAGCTTCAGTAGGAGGTTGAGTAGAATGGCTTGGTGTAGTGTTCAGAGTGTCAAGCTAGACCTGCTTAAGAATGGTTTTCTTCTGTCAGGAAGGGGCTTCATTCTCTACACTAGGTTGTTCTGGAGCACAGAAGTTTTAAAACTCTTTTTGTGCCAAGAGTACTTTTAGTTTTATCCTCATTATACTGATGACACCTGGGTGGCGGGGGTGGGGGGAGAATTTCTGAACTTCATTTGTATGTTTGTGTACTAGGATCTAATATACTTTCTGATGTATAACTGTATACATGCCAGATCTTCCAAAATCCCTACTTCTAATGATACTGAGTTGGATCCTGATAATGGTTCTGCCTTCCTCTTATACGACAGCCTCCTGCATAACGGAGGGGAGGAGTGATAAAATTCATCCAACAGATCTCCAGGATCCATTATGGTTAACCTTCAAATCTTTTTTCCCCCCGTAAATATGACTCACAAGCAAATCCAAGACACACCCAAAGAAAAGAGATTAAACTGATGTGCACTTAATTCTTCTCTAGGAAGTGGACAATTTTAACAGAATTGCCATACTCTACAGCGTGGTATAGTGGTTAAGAGTGGTGGACTCTTATCTGGTGAACTACGTTTGTTTCCCTGCTCCTCTACCTGAAGTCTGCTGAGTGACTTTAGGCTAGTCACAATTCTCTCAGAGCTCTCTCGGCTCCTCCTATCTCACAAGGTATCTGTTACAGCATAGGTGTCAAACTCGCAGCCCTCCAGATGTTATGGACTACAGTTCCCATCATCCCCTGCCAGCATCATGCTGGGAACTGTAGTCCATAACATCTGGAGGGCCGCGAGTTTGACACCTGTGTGTTACAGGGAGAGGAAGGGAAGGAGTTTGTAAGCCTCTTTGAGTCTCCTTAAAGGAGATAAATGGGGGGTAAAAAACCAAACTCTTCTTCTTCTTCTACAGCACGGAACCCCAAAAAGCCCATGGGTGCTATGACACCTGCCAGTGCCTTTTCTGGTGTCCACTGTTTTAGTTGTGGGGGAGGGGGGAAGGAGTAGGGCTGGGGAGCTGCAGCCTTCCTGTTTGCGTGCTTTTCAGAGACAGCTGGCTGACCTAGATGCAAACAGAATACTGGACTAGAATGGCCTCTGGTCTGATCCAGCACAGCTCTTATGTTTCTATGGAATTTGGAAGCATTCCTAAACTGTGCTATCCAGTTGTGCAACATACATCCTTTGCCGTCAAGTTATCTCTTTTCCTCTGATGTTACTGAGGAAACCAGGCTTCTCCCTTTATTCTACTGCTATTTGGAAAACTAGATGGAATCGCTTGGTGCTAGGTGACACAGGATCAACATTCATGACATTAATCTGTGCAGTGCAGCACAGTCGTCATCATCCATATTTATGCAGGGTGGAATGCTGCTATTATGTATTATATGGTCTAGTGAGCTGAGCTTTCAGAGCTAAGCAGGGGGAAAAGATGCCCAATATTACTTGGTAAGTATGAGAAGTGAACCCATCGATTTCAAAGCACTTCACAAAAAAAGTAATTATCATTAGTCTCAATTTATGGATGTTGGGTTTTGAGGGGGGTGGGGGAAGAGAAACTAATCAACTGCCCTCAGCTTTCACAGTCATAGCAAAAAAGTGTTCACAATGCTAATTCTCACTGCGTAATAGCTGTCTCTTTTTGTTATTATGTTCTCCAGCCCGAAGATGCTTGAAGAAGCATATAAGGAGTGAAAATCAAAAGTCTACATCCAAAACACTTTCAAAAATAACAATAAATCCCACCAATTGAAACAACTAGCATGGTTATGGGAAAGGGAATTCATCCCCCTCCCCAATCACCTTTTTAGGTATGGTCACTGATTTCTCTTATTCTCTTTTTTACCCTCTAGCACAGTGGTGGCGAACCTATGGCACGGGTGCCAGAGGTGGAACTCAGAGCCCTCTCTGTGGGCACACGTGGGCACACGTTCACAGAGTTCATCATGTGATAATTATTTCAGGGAGATTATTAGCATTAAACCTAAGACCTAGTTTTGGGGAAGCTGTGTAGGTAACCCTGTTATGTGCTGTTAAACCCCACTGATTTTCATGGGAAATAACTAAAGCATGATCCTTTACTTCGGAGTAAGCTCGGTTGCTAGCAATGGGGCTTGCTTCTGAGTAAACCCTCCTACGGTCGTGATTCACCCTTTTGAAACGTTGCACAGTTGCTTCAAAGCAAAGCCACCGATTACCACCAAGCTTACTCCCGAGTAACACGCACCTTGGAGCCAACCATTTTTTCTATACTAAAACCTCAGTATTCAGGTTAAATTGCCGTGTTGGCACTTTGCGATAAATAAGTGGGTTTTGGGTTGCAGATTGGGCACTCGGTCTCAAAAAGGTTCGCCATCACTGCTCTAGCAGAAAAGGGATGTCTGTTTGCAGAGAAATCAGTGCACCCTTATGTAACTTCAGCCCTAAAGTAACGTCAGTTTCATGTTTGAGAGCCAGCCTGGTATATTGGTTAACAGCAGTGGATTCTAATCTGGTGAACCAGGATTCTAATCTGGTGAACCAGGTTTGGTTTCCCCACTCCTCCACAAGACACCTGCTGGGTGACCTTGGGCCAGTAACAGTTCTCTCAGGACTGTCTCAGTCCCACCTACCTTGCAGTGCAAAGTGCCTGTTGTGGGGAGGAGAAGAAAAGGTGATTGTAAGCCACGTTAAGACTCCTTAAAAGTAAAGAAAAGGGAGGTTTAAAAACCAATTCTTATTCTTCTTAAGCAGCATAGGAGGGTGCTCCAGCAGGAGGACAGAGAGGTTTGGAAAGGCACAGCCTGCCTCTGAGCATCCACAGATGAAATTCTGGGATTCTGCAGAATCTCCTTTCCTGCCCCTCCTCTCTTCAGTTTTCTCTTTGATCAAAACAGTATTGATTTGAAACAGACTCCAAGTTCCTAAAAAAAAGTAATGGAAACAGATTGTTATATTTCTGGGGGAAACTGGGTAAAGGGGAATTAGGAAAATTTCTCTCAACAGTGCTCAAGACAGCGTACCCAAGCGCATGCAGACTAGCTCTTGAGATATGAAAAGAAATAGGCTGGGGGAGATTAGTACTATCCAAGGGATCTCTAGTGAAATTTATTTGCAACTAATTCCAAAATTGCTACTTTGACAAAATAATTAAAGAATGTCAAGGTGTCCCCAAAAGAGGACTTTTCCTTACTAGTAGCCAAATATTAGTGTCACTCCTCATTGTGGTCCCAGCCCAAAGACTCTTTGCTCTGGCGCACATAGGTGTCCCTGCTAGGGTCCCTCCAGGTCTCCAGCTATAGACATTTCGTGCTTTCCCAAGGTGTACAGTTCTAACCCCTTGCCCCAAGGTAGCATCTGGGAAGTCAACCATGCAAACTAAGCTTACATACATTGAGTTATGGTTACGACGTCAACTACTGTGGTGGTACTGGAGGTGGAGCAGACACGATGGGTGAGGTAGGGTATATTTTATTGCTCCCTGCTATCCACTTCTTCTGGAACTGAATATATATTTAACCTGGTTTATGATATTTGATGATGTTGATGGTATAATCAAAACCAAAAGCAACAGAAACCTTACTGGGTTTCTTTCCAGAACAGGACTTAGTCTTTGTAGTAACCAAGACCATATCATCTTCCTTTCTCTGATAATAGAAGGACTTCTTTTCAAGGTAATGGGTTGAATTGTATCAATAAAAAGAAGGAAGGGGGCCAGCTTTTGCTGGGGCCCATGTCAACAAAAGCCACATGAAGTTGGACCTACTGTTGAGTCTCACTTGGTGTCAGCCCAGTTCTTGGTTCTGGCAGTAATTTGGGAAGGCAATTCGATTCAAGAATCTGTGGAACATTTATTACTATGATAATTCTCAACAGAAGGTTGATGCCCCAAAACAATGAACCCCATGATACCAAAGAGAACATTCCAATTGACAAGGAGGAAAAATCCATTTATGTTTTAATTGCATACAGCATGATTACAGCTTTGACTTTGCTCTTCCTCTGCTGTTTTCTATTCACTTTGAAAGTTTCGCTTATTTAATCTTAAGCTGTTCATCCGCTAAAAGCATATTTATCCACCTCTGTTGTTTACTGTCATTAATAGCAATTGCACTTTGCTGTGTGTCCTTGAAATGACATAAATACTGTCTCACACATAACACAGAAACATGCAAACACACCAACAGCACTGGAAGAGAGGCAGTCTTGAAAATGCAGGATAGTGTGAAGGAAGTGGTTATAAATCTTAGAATACTTTCAAAAAGCAATATTATCTATATCTATTGATTGATAGATACATATATCTTTGTGTAAATTATATTTGTGGTGCTTTCTTCAAAGCCACCTTGAGTTCCCAGTGGGGAGAAAATCAAAGCAGGAACCCTTAAAGAAAGGATTGCCATTTATTATTTGCATTATTGCAGATAATATCATAGCTTGATAAATTAATGAGAAAACATTGGAATGGGGCCTCTAACCCATTCACTTTTTTGGCAAGAAGGGACAGCTAAGCTCAAAGACATACTGAAGAGATGGGTATGTTCCTGCTTTCATCATGCATCCATGCCCAATTTGATGTCCTAGGCCAGTGGTGCGAACCTATGGCACGGGTGCCAGAGGTGGCACTCGAAGCCCTCTCTGTGGGGACACACAAACAGATTATTTTGGGCTCGATTATTAGCATTAAACCTAAGACTGAGTTTTGGGGAAGCAGTGTAGGTAACCCTGTTAAGCACTGTTAAACCCCATTGATTTTCATGCAAAGAACTAAAGTGTGATCCTTTACCTGGGAGTAAGCTCGGTTGCTGGTAATGGGGCTTGCTTCTGAGTAAACCCTCCTAGGGTCGTGATTCACCCATTAGAAGAGTTGCGCAGTTGCTTCAAAGCAAAGCCACCAACTACCACCAAGCTTACTCCTGAGTAATGCATGCCTTGGAGCCTCAGTATTCAGGTTAAATTGCCGTGTTGGCACTTGCGATAAATAAGTGGGTTTTGGGTTGCAATTTGGGCACTTGGTCTCGAAAAGGTTCGCCATCACTGTCCTAGGCCACCATGGTTCCCACCAATGTGTTTGGGGCAACTGCCCACTTGCTTCTTCCCTCAAAGAATACCTTTTCCAAACCAATGAGCCAGTCCTGAATTTTTTTTTCACCTCACTGGAAGGGCAAGTGCTTCAGAAGAACCCTGGAAGTACCATCTCTGGGTCTGAAGGACAAATTTATTCCAAATCAGTCACCTCCACTGTGCTTGGCTTGGAACCTCCCAGCATTCCAAAGCTTTGTGATTGGCCCTAGCATTCCACAACAGCCATTCCATAGCAGTGCCCCTACGTAACCTGAAAATTCCCTGAAGTACCCACAGATTCAGCCAAATTTGATGTACAATCTAAATCCTCAAGAGGTCCAAATCCATTCCCTAATCATTTTCATGTTCAGACACTTCAATTTCTCTGACTTTCTGTGCACTCAGTGGGGTATCCTAAATTGATGTGCAGAGCATTCCGCACTGCATAGAAGAGAAAAAGAAATTGTCCCTATGTCTGCACACTCTCTATATACATTAGAGCCCCTCTACTCTCCTCAGAGCCATTGACTGAGAGGTGTGGTGGTATTGATTGGAATCTGCTAGCTTCACTGTTTATCTTTTTCTAAACTTTCATGACAATGTTGTTTCTCTACTGTTGTCAGTTTAGCTTTAATAAAACTCTTACATGTAAGGCTATAGAGCAACAGTCTGGTGTGAAGAAGCCCCTGTACTGAAGTTCTCCAGGGAAGCAGGCATTTTCCTTACCATAATGAAGGCCATAAACAAGAACAATGAGGTGGACCGCTGTATGGATGGAGAGTCACAATGCAGCAACTTTTCATCAGAATTAGAGCATTTAGAGACAACTATATTATAGCAGCACCAGGCAACATTGCTACAGTTAAGAGTCAGCTGTCAGCCTTTCCATTACAAACCCAATTTTTCAGGAGTTTCTAACTGTTGGATAGGCCTACTCAGGAATGAAGTGTGGCCAGAAAAGGTTCAGCAAGGGAGAGATATTTTAACTAGTGAAAGTTGGGAAAATAAAAAATCCAACTCTGGAGGGTTCCTACTAGTAGCTTATTTCCCAACTAAGTTTTTTCCCCCACACACACTAAAACGCAGTAATTCAAAGAAGAAAAAAAGGCCTTGCAGTTGGAAGAAAAATGTGGATCAGCATCTAAAGAAGTGTGTGAAAGGATAAGGGAACGGATAACATAAAAGTACCCAATCATATGCAACCTTTTTTTTTTTTCCTGCCAAGAGAGGAAATAGGTATAGAATATATTTTTACTAAGTCTAATGCACATCATCTACGTGGAATCGTTTTAACAAGTTTATAGAATTATTTATTGATATTTATTGATATTGCAGATGGTCAAATAATTTTTAATGTATCTGTTTGGAATATTTTTACTTACTAATTGTCCTGGCCCTGGCCTTGTGCTGGGAAAGGGTGGGATATTCAATCTAATAAAATAAAATAAAATAAAATAAAATTGGGTTTTGAAGGAAAGAGACATTCAGAGGCAGTTTGCCATTGCCTGCCTCCTTACCCCAACCCTGGTATTCCTTGGACATCTCCCATCCAATTACTAACCATGATCAACCTGCTTAGCCTCTGAGGAACAGAGGTGGTTTGCCATTGCCTTCCTCTATAGAGATCCACCATAATAATCAAGGCAGGCGTACAACAGGTACTGTCACAAATATTACACCCATGCGTACTCCAACTCACTAGGTGAGTAACATTTCAACATTATCTTACAATCATAAATATACAAGAAAGATTTTTGTAAGTCAGTACACCGTCAGGTATGGCTATAAAACCTCTAGATTAGGTTTTTATTTCGGCAGTCCTTTGTCAAGCCAATAATTGTTGTATAAAGTATTCTTTTTCCTTACTCCTTTAGGAGCACACTAGATACACTAGATAGTTTCCAAACTGAATTCAAATTTCCCTTGAATGGCTCTTCTTTAAATAGTCCTTCTCTCTGGATATCAGGATCTCATGATTATAAGATAATGTTGAAATGTTACTCACCTAGTGAGTTGGAGTACGCATGGGTGTAATATTTGTGACAGTTCCTCTATAGAGAGGCAAAATTAAGATTGAAAGCTGGTTCAGTGAAGAGAGCTCGGCAGTTGCTCACCTTCCTCTATAGAATTTCCCTTGATAGACTCCCAAGTTTGCACTGATCTGATGAGAACAGGCTATACCATGCCACCTTTCCTCATACTTGCCATCCATTCTTTAAGACCACCGTAAAACAAAGAGAGCTGCAAGACGGGGAATGCAGGAAAGAAATTAGATGGGATAAATGTTCTCACAATAAAGGTGAATTAAGTGAAGGAAACAAAAGCATTATAATTGTACTTCCCAAGACATGTCAGGAAGAATATTCATGTCAAAAATTGGTCCCTGCTGAATTCCTCCCATGCAGTGATTAACTTTATACCTACAGGAGGTCTACTTGTGTAAGACAGAGCAGGAAGGCTTCCCATTGTTATTCTTTATTTAGGGAGGGGAAAAAAACAGGCTTGCATTTTTAGCAACATTACCTAATGACTATAATTAAATAAAAATAACTACAGTCAAATGCAACTTTTAATTAGGGCAGCTATTTGAGATACATATTGGAGACAAATCTGAGACCAGTATGGCACGTTTCCAAACAATTAGGGCCTATGATTGCTGTATTCGTGTGATATTTTAAAAGGGTTGCTTTTTTTTCTGGGTATGTTTATTACTTATTTATTAAAATGTGTTAAAATTCTATTCCAGTTTTCTTCCATTTTAGATAAAGTTTGCCTAACAAGATGAGACCCAAACCAGGCTAATGTCAGCAAGGTTGCTGCATCATGAATTTTCCACTTGCTCTTCAGTACTTTGCTTTTCCCAAACAACTTTATTTCAAGTGCTTTCATCCACTCATGAGTCCATACTGCTTCAATTAATAATGTTATTATTTTTACATCTATTGTATAAAAACTAGGCATAGCACATAAACTGTCTACAAATGGCATGAACAGTTAAGAATGTCTGCAAAGAAACAAGCTAAGAATGTCTGCAATGAAAAAAAAAAGACCATAGTGAAAAAGGCTTAAAAGTGATAATGCAAATGTAGACCAAAGTAAAGAAAAAATGGGCATATTTGATGAAGGAAAAAAATAAGATAAATATGCAAGGAATAATTCTTGAGCAATTTGAAAGACACTGTGTTTTACCTCACAGTAGCCATTATGTTGCCCTGACCAGGATGGTACAGGCTAGCATGATCTCACTAGATATTGGAAGCTGTGGGGACACCTGTGTTAGGATTGGGATGGGAGACCACCAAGAAATACCAGAGTCCTTAGCAGAGGGAGGGGGAGGGGTGGAATGCAAGGAAGGGAGGGGGAGGGAGCCAGCATCTGGACATGGCCCACCCTAGCGGAGGAAGGGAGGGGAGCGGGGGAGGGGTGGCATGGAAGTGGAGGGAGGGAGGAGAGGGAAGAGAGGGAGGGGTGGCATGCAAGGAAGGGGAGGGGGCCCAGCATCTGGTCATGGCCCACTCACCCTAGCAGAGGGAGGGGAGGTGTGGCATGCAAGGGAAGGGGAGGGCGTGAGGGGTGCAAGGGATAGTGCAAAAGCCTTCCATCTTCATTTAAAGGGGTAACAGAGGGCTTTCAACAGTGAAAATGTGTAACATATATCTCATATATAACTCTGTTATCAGCTGTTGGTTATTACTGCAAGTGAAAAGATTTTTTTCTCTGTGAAACAGGCCTATGATTGAATAAAGAACCTTAGCATGCTTTTTCCCATTATAAAACCATTTTTTGCCACAATCAATCAGCCAGCAACCATGTGCTCACACTGTGAACCCTTCTGGTGAACTGGGAGTAACCAACTCATGGCAGGGGGAGGTAACTTCCCCTGAAATGGACCTGTTTTCCCTCAAGGGTTGCTAGTTTACCCTTGATGCCTTTAATACAGATGTCTGCCACCAGCAGGACCCTATTTTTGTTTCCCAGAAGGGGACCTGCACACTTTTGGGTAAACAAAAGGGAGCGGCTGCCCTGTGGCTGAGAACATCTCTCCCCCCAAATAAGTAAGAAAAACTCCACTCTCCTGTTTATATCCTCCTCGCTGAGATTATGGATGCTTGAGAAAGTTAAAGGAATACTCTCCACACCAATGTTAACATGAAAAAAAAGTTGACCAAAGTAGCCAGTTTTGATTCAGACAGACATTCAGTTTAGAAATTTTGTAACATATTCACCCCGCAGGCAGAACTAATATAAATATAATCAAAAACCAGGGGAACAACTGATACAGCACTTTGTTCACCAGCTTTGCTATACTAAACCCAGTCCTCCAAAATCTCCTCAGCCAGAGCAACTGTCTTAACTGCCTTAATCAACTGTCTAAACTAACTGTCAATGGTCTTAACTAACTGACACCAGCCTCCTCCTGATTGGTGGACACTCAACAGTGGGGGATTCTGAGTGTTCCCTGCTTCCACTACAGTGTTGTCGCTGTCTCTACATCCAAATAAACAGCTGGGTCATCAAAATCAGTGAGAGAAAGGATTTTGGGTATTGTAAATCCATTACAGCCCTACAAATATCCTATAAGGGATGGCCAATAATATTTTACTTATTTTGCATATGGGAGGCTGAGTTCATGGTGAGCACAAGATTGAACCAGGGGCTAATTGGATCATACTTCATCCATTCTCTTAGCCACTTCATACCAATTTATGAATGAGTCTTCTTTCATTCCTATTTATCCAGGTGGAATGTGCTTGCCATTTCAGTTCTCTCTCCAATGAGCTTCACTGATGCTTGGGAAGGGCCAGGTGTGATCACAAGTGTGATTGTAAGAAGACAAACCATTATAGCTTTTCATTGCGTACTGACAAAGCCTCAAAACAACCTACCAAAATAGACCTATATCTCTGCCAGAGATTAATTTCAAACAGAAAGCTAGAGATTACCGGTAAACGTTTTTTACGTTATTTTCAGCACCCGCCCACCAGTAGTCTTTTTTTCCAATTCATAAGATACGGACAAGGCTTCAAGTTCCTATCATAATAAGCACTTTGCTACCTTGAAAGAATACCGAAACAGAGAACCACTTGTACACAAAACATCTTTCTCCAGAGATATCTTTTCTTCTTCACTTTTGTATGCCATCTGTGAACCTTTTTCTTACTGCAAAAGAAGAGGCCAGGGAGTGCAAAGGGAAAGGACAGAATGAAATCCTTCTCTATACAACTGGACCCCCCTCCCAAAATATCTGAAAAAAAACTGATTGATCACTTATAACACTTTATGGTAAAGGAAGAGAATGATTTTTTAAAAGCAAAAAATGACCTAGCAAGTTTTAAAACCACTGGAGGTGAAAGTCTTTCCACATTAAAAAAAATACTTCAAAAAACTATTAGTAGGAAGAAACAGTTGTTTCCTACTGAAATATATATATAGTTCAGTTGTTTCAGAGGTAGCTGAAAAATCTTACATAAGTTCAACATTTTCTTATATTCGGTGTTAGTAAGTGAACCTCTGTTGGTTCCCAAAGAACTTAAAATACTAAAAAATATTTGTGTTCAAGTGAGTTGTGAATCATTGTAAAAGCTTTTATTGCTTAGCTAAAGTTGCCAAGCCTAGCCTAGAGACCAGTAGGAGAGCTGTGGGCAGGGATATGGCAGGGCGGGGGGGGGGAGAGATGCTGGTGACATCACTGCATCACATCCGGGTACAATCTGGAAGTTGCAAAAGGTAGTTTTAGGGATTGCTAGAAACCCTATAATTCCCCCCACCCCTGGGAACTACCCTTTGTCACTTCCAAGTTCTCCCAGAAATATTGCTGATGTCAGGGTTTCTCCCCCCTCCCACCACCTCTTCCCCCAACAGCAGGCAACAAACCTTGCCAGCAGGAGGCCTCCTACTTTGCAGAATACCTAGAAAGATTACCTAAAACCCACTATAGTCAGGGTTGGTTCCAGTTTCCAGTAGGCCCAAGATAGAGATCTTTCAAGCCCCTTCTGTGCCTACCACCCGACCATACCAGTCACATCTCCCTTTCCACTGCTACCTGTGCCCCCGCCACATTCCTGTATGATCTTCCCACCAAGGGAACCAATATCTGGAGATGAACTGTAATTTTGGGAGATCCCCTGCCTCCACTTAGAGGCTGGTATCCCTATCTACGCATACTTTTAAAACAAATACATTGGATGTCAGATCCGGATTTGCTTCTGCCTACTGTGTGAAATAGCTCCACAGAACTGGCATTTTAATGGTCTGTGTCCAGCGTGCACTCTAACACTATCTTGGAAGCGTGCCTGTGAATTTTCTTTTCTGAAGCACAAACTGGGAACAAATGTCCCAGTTGAGATTCTCCGTGGCTGATTAGGAGGCCCATGGCCTTCTAATTGGTAATACTACACTGGTGCCCAAACTCTAATAGTGGCACATTGCTAATTACTGTCCCTTTCAAACATTGAGTGTGCTGACCTTATCGTGCTTTTCCAAGTATCATTTGTTGTTTAATTACAGCCTTCGTTGACTTCAGCCCTGGCCTGTTTTGAGAGCCAGAAAGGTCTCAAGGGAGAAAAGAAGTGAGGATATTTGCTCATCCCATTCTTAGAATAGCAATGTGGCATTCTTCTGAAGATCCACACATCTCTCCCACATCTGCCACAAAAAATCTGCAGCAGGGGAGAAAGTCAGTGGGAAGGAGGACAGCATATGTTCCATATAGGTAGAAATGTCACTTATCTGGGCCCAGTGCAAACATGTAACACATCCCATTCTCCTCTTATTATACTATTACCTCAAGGGTTACAAAATAAGTTTCTATTGCTATTTCAAGGGAGCAGAAGTAGTGTTCAGTACCACTAGTATTTGCCCTTTTTAGATGGCACAAAAAGATATCACAGTCAACAATCCTAAGTAGCTTAGCCTAGGCGACTCAGCTGTCTTTGTGTGTTTGATGAAGGTCACCCAGCCACACAGCACAGGCAGTTTGTTTCCAAAAGAAAGACTAAAGCCAGACAAATAGGTCCAGATGATGTTTCATCCTGGACAGCATCATTCATTATTAGGTTGGCCAAGCACAGTATGAGATATTGACCTACCATTACAGAGGAAAAAAAGGCTGGGCTTGAGGATGGCTTGCTTAAAAATTGGTGGCTCTACTTTCAATTTTCAGAATGCTCTCTTCTCTCTAAACATTGTTTTAAAGTCCTTTCAGCTTAATTATTCAAAGAGCATCACATAGATTGACCTTTCTGGATCAGACCAGTAGTTAATCTAGTTAGAAATCCTTCTTCCCAAAGTGATCTAACAGATGTCCCAGAAAGGCCACAGCAAAGGTAAAAATATGAAATCCTACACCTGTTCCATTCCATGGTATGGTCAGTTTTGGTCAAGAAGGATGACTATTCAGATGACAATTCCTATCTGGGAATAATGTGGAGGCATCAGTTCCTAAGCAGAGGTCTTTGTGTTTTGAATACTGCCTACTTCTTCAGGTTGCCACTTCAGACTTGAGAAATTTCTGGAGATTTGGAAGCTGAGCCTGAGTGAAGGAAGCTCAGCAGAGATGTGATGTTATAGAGTCCACGCTTCCCAACAGCTGCTTCCTTCAAGGGAACTGATCTCTGAAGATGAGTGGTAATTACAGATGGCGGCCTTCAGGTGGGGTTGGAGAATCTCCTGGAATTACAGCTTATCTCTGGACTCCATAAGTCAGTTTCCTTGGAGAAAATGGATGCTTTGGATGATGACACTTGGATGCTATGACACTTGCATCCCTGTCTTCCCCAGGCTTCATCTCCAAAAATCTCCAGATTTATCATCCTGGTCCTGGCAACCTTATTTGGTACCCATACCCAGTCTCCTGCTGGTAATTAAGATTACATCTAGTGTGGTGTAGTGGTTAAGAACAGGTGGACTCTAATCTGGAGAACCAGGTTTGATTCCCCACTCCTTCACTAGAGCAGCAGACTCTTATCTGGTGAACCTGATTTGTTTCCCCACTCCTCCATTCCTGCTGGGTGACCTTGGGCTTGTCACAGTTCTTCGGAACTCTCTCAGTCCCACCTACCTCACAAGGTGTCGGTTGTGGGGAGAGGAAGGGAAAGGAGTTTGTAAGCCCCCTTGTGTCTCCTTACAGGAGAGAAAGATGGGGCAAAAATCCAAACTCCTCCTCTTCTTCTTCTGATTCCTGGAAAACTCGAAACCCCGCCCCTTGTCTGAAGTTGGCAACACTACATTTTTGTTAGTATGCAAAGAAAAAGCAACATTAAAACAAAAATTGAGGTTATAGCAAAGACTGAAATGATGAAATGTATAATTTCTGCCCTTGATACTGTATTTTCTTCACCTTCATGCCCATTTAGCTTGGATTTCTTATGAACTATATAGCAAGGATGAGGCAGAATTTCAGAGGGGATAAAAGACCTTTTTAGATCATGTCTTTCTCTTCATAATCAGTGTTTTAATTAGTTTGACTATGTTCATGTTTAGATAGAAAATGGCATGACCTCAATATAATTAGAGGTCAGCAACAAATGCCATTTCATTTAGCTATATTATTTAGTTATATTTTGTCCAAAATATTTCCACTCTACAATTAGTTAGATTTCAACCAGCTGAGAAATAAGTTCAGTTGTGTATCTACTAGTGCAATCCTGTGCAGAGTTTTGCCAGTCTAAGTGCACTTACTTCAATGGTCTTAGACAGACATAACTCCACATGGGATTGCACATCAACATTTTATTTTACAAGGGTAAACTACTTGCTACCTGTCCACACATATCCACACATGCTACATAAAGCCACAATGGTAACTTTTTTTCTAAAATAAATGAAAATTATCTCAAAGGGGTACTGAATAGGGGTGGATTATGCACAGCATAATTATAACTGACTCAGCATGTTATTTAAAAAGTGTTTTGGGGAAGAACTTTGCCAACCATTTCAGGACGATTCTGCCTGCCTGCCATTTTGTGCAGTTCGTCCAGCATGTTGTAGGCTGATTCTCTGATTGTCCCTCATGGCTGCAGTGATTATGTCCGTCATTTCACTCATAGATTAACGTAATACTTCATTATTGCCTGGCCATTTCATGAAAGTCTTTTTTCCTCTCTTTCCTTTTTAAAATTTTATTAATGGCTATACCAGAGAAATTCAGGTGGTGGAGAATTGTTTCCATGTTGTAATAGTGATTTACTATACTGGAGAAATAGGAGGGGGAGGACTTTTAAATTCAAATCCCGCCAAGGTGACCAATGAAAGCAAAGGAGACAGGGTGCACCAGATACATCCAATCAGACTGTGAGGGGAAAGGAACAGCCAATCAGAATGTGGGGAAAACAGCATGGCTTTGAGGACTGATTTCTGTATGCCTTTGAAGCTACGCATGCGTTGTACAAATTTTTTTTTAAAAAAAGAAATGTGTTTTTGTGCAAAGGGGCCAAAACAACCCAGATTGTTTTCATGAGCTCAAATTGCTTCCTAAATGGGTAAAAGGCACGTATGCAAACATAAAAAAGAGAAGACAGACTCATTTATAATGATTGCAACTCATTAAAAATATACTGTGTTGAATCTACCAGGGAAAAGGAATGTTTTGCCCTTTCACCAACATTACTTTTCCTACCCCAAACTGTTTTCTTCTTTCAAACTTACAACTGAAATGCAATGAGGAACAACAGTTTAGAGTAAAATAGCGAGTTTGTGTGAGGGGAGGGGGAATGTGACTCTCCACCATTTGACTCATTCTGAAGTCTCATTAGTTAATGGCCGTGAGAACTTGAACGTAGACTACACCAGTCCTTGCCTATCACTTGAACCCATTACATGTGACTCTCCACCATTTGACTCATTCTGAAGTCTCATTAGTTAATGGCTGTGAGAACTTGAACATAGACTACACCAGTCCTTGCCTATCACTTGAACCCATTACATTAGCTCACTGTCTTGATTTTTTAACATAAATATTAATTCATGCTAAACTTCTGAAGGCAACGCTATGCTTACTTTGGCGTATTAAACTCCTCCCAATGGATTGCCACCAAATATTTATTATATAACTAAAACATGTTGAAACTTTCTGTAATAAAAGAATCTGTTGCTTGCAGAGTTTACTGTAATCCTACGTCGTTTCCCCACTCTCGTCGTTCCCATCTATGCCGCACGCTGCTCTCAGCGCGCAGCATCCCAGGCGTGCGCCCGGCTGTCCCCACGACCCCGTGCTCTGCGCGGGGCCATCAAAAGGCGCCGTTAAGAAGAGCGCCTGGTATGCTGCGCGCTGAGGGGCGCGACAGCAGCAGCTTCGGGGCGGCTGCGCTGTCGCCGCCCCTCTCAGTGGGGAGTGCTGAGGGACCCCGCGCTACTCTCCTCAAGTTGTGCGGGGCTTAAGGTAAGTGGGGAAAGGCCCCTAGTTAACTTTAACCATTTGTGCAGATTTCACTCTTTTTCAGTATTGCTGCAGAGCAGAAACTGCATGAGTTCAGAAAGTTAGCACATTGCACACAAATATGAGCCCAGAAATATCAGTCCCAACAGCAGAGTGCAAGATCAAATAACCTTTATACAGAATTCAATGAAACATGGAGTTATCTAGTTGCTGAAAACCATTCATTGTATCAGTCTCTCAGTAAATCAGCAGACAATAAAAATGAGGTATCGGTTGATCAGCAGTTGATCAACAGACAATCTTGCAACTAAATTTTGAAACCCAACATATAGAACTTTTCAAATGTAGCTTTTGAAAAACCTAACTTTAATAACACTGATTCCGTTTCAAATGAGGTGATTAGTTAAAGGAGTTGAAAGGAATAGTCAACAGTGTCAGATCTTCCAAGAACCCTTGGAGGGTATGAAAAATCATAATAATAGAATATCAGCTCTAATGTATACTACATATTTGGAAAGTAATGAATAAGTCTGAGGATATTAGTGCAGTTAGTCAGCAATGACCAAACGGTAAGAAAGCTTAATTTGAAAATTATAAATCTTGTCCAGATTAGAAGCAAAATGACAAAGTGTGGAAAAAAACAAATGAAAATAGACAACAAAACAAGAAAGACCAAAAAAGTGAAATATTAAGAATATATATATATATATATATTATTTTTTTAATGTTCATTTTAACAGAATTAGCCAAGAAGTGATCGAATCTTTAGCTAACCAAGGAGATAAAAGATTGCAGCTGGAAGACAGGAGTTCTCAGAAAAGTCGAATGAATTATTTGCATCAACCTTTGCTTCAGAAGATGTAGTACAAAGATATTTTTCAGGTAGGGTGTCAGAAAAACTATTGGAAACAGAGGTAACAAAGGTACTAGATCTAACTGACAAATTTAAAAAATCCCACAACTGAGAAATCTGAAAGAATCTATATACCAACAAAAAAATAGAGTTATGTCAAAAATCTGTCTTCTTACCAGGCAATTAGAAGGCAGTCAATAGAACACTCTTTATTTTTTTAAGGATCCAGAAGTTTCCAGGTAACTACCATCAAACCACATAAATGACAAGCTTCTTTTGTGACTGAATTGATTTCTGAAGGTGATCGTTGTCTGAACTGGTGGAAATGGGTTCAATAATTCCATGAGGGATGTACAGTCATTAGACTGTACCTGAAGTATTCTCTTGAATCTCATGCATAATAAAAAATCCTGTGAGACAACATGATACAAACTATGGCAAGTGATTATACCTTTTTAGAAACAAACAGCTTCATGATCCCTTATGCATTGCTAACCATGAAAAATAGTCACACAGAGAACAGCATTTTTTGAAAAAATCACCTTAACAACCCGCAATCAGATATTTGCAATAAATCAGTACATTTGAAGGCTTTTTAAAACAAACAAATGGTAGAACTAAATCATCAAGATGACCTTTTGCTGAGATGATTAGCAGGCATGGCATGAAGCCTGAAATAATGCAGAAGCATGATTATTTTGTACAAGAGGCAGGGGATTTTTTTAAATACAAGAGGTAAATAAAATATTGCAGACATGGTTCTAACAGGCATACATAACTGTTGTCCTTGACGTCTAGACATCACGAAAACACTCCTACTTGGAGTGTGATTAGAAGAGAGGATTAGCAGAAAGTACTCAGATTAAAGATGGTGTGTTATATATTGACTTGAAGATGGTTGTTCTTAAGTATGTTGCTGGCCTGTTATTTTTGTTCTGGTGATAAAAACTGAAGGTGTTATTGTTGCAGAAATTGATAGGCAATAGAACAAGAGAACACTACAAGCAGACTGGAATGCTTGTCCATGATTTATTAAGAAATTCACTGGTTTCGACATTTGTATTGGCTGCTGCCATTGACAGCTACTTGTTAATTATAGGGCCATCCCATAAATCTATGTGTTTGTTTTGTCAAGTCCTGGTCCAACCATAAGGAAGTTTGCCAGAGAAGCTCGGCCATCATTACCTATGTTTAGGAAGGCATGGAAAGATGTTTAAAAAATCAGATAGATTTTAGTTGGGATGTTACAGCAAACTTCTTTGACGATGAAAAGTTGTATATTTAACCAGTTTTACTTTACAGGAAAAAAAAAACACTGGTGCAAGGAAACACCACCACTTTTAAAAAGCCCTGGATTCAATTTGCACGAGAAAAGAAAGGAAATGAAAAAGCAATATATTTGGGTCAAAAATAGCTGCAATGAGAAATTCACAATGCTCCTAATTATTAGGCATGAAAGAGGTTAAAACAAGTGCAGGCCATGCTTAGTAAATCACTGCTTAGAAGAGACAGCAGCCTGGAATGAAAAATTGCTTCCGTGAACTCTCTTCTCTTTGGTCAACTTTCCTCTTTTTTAAACTGCCGAAGTGTTGCCTTGCTAATAGATATTAGCAATGGATTGTAAATTAGACGATGAAATTCTAATGAAGATGAATCTCCTCTTCTCTTAAAGAGGCTTTTGGATGCATTTCCTGCTTCCACCGTGGACGCCGGTTGCCAAGTTTGTGTCACAAATTAGACATCGAAGAAGCAGACAGCAAGTTGGTTAATTATTGGGATTAATTTAATGAACTTATTCTCATTAGGTTTTATGAGCCATGCTGTATACAGGAATCTGTGAAAGCCCACAGACACCAGCAACAGATCCGTGCCGATGTCACTTGGCACTTAAGGGTATTGATGAAAAATTTTGTGCCGGGAGGAGGGGGAAAGAGAGGAGAATGGCAAGCGTTTTGTATGGAGCAGCTTTAGCAGAACAAATTAAGAAGAGTTAATTGGACAGATTCAAGCACAGATTATTTCCATCTCGTCCAAATGGCCAGGCAAGCCAATGTGATTCTTAGCACTTTTTTGTAACAGTCATTCTGAGGAAGGCTGCCAAAGTTCAGAACTCAATACAAATTTTCCCACTCAGTTCAAAACTTTTCAGATAATTAAGAATCACGTTTAGTTTATAACTAGCTCAGTCCCAATCCAAGCTTCCCTGCAACTGCAGTTGCCCCTTTTCCTGTCCTTTGGAACCCTACCAGAAGCAATTTCATTAAGTCTTGCAGGTGTGTAGTGGGCACCAAGACGGGATTCTTGATTATTAGTAAGAGCCAAGAAGCCTTGGGAAATTACATTGTTGGGGATATGGAAATACTGAAAGGTTTCAGCATCTCAAACAGAGCCAGTGGGGTGTAGCGGACTCTAATCTGGAGAACCAAGTTCAGGGTGGTGGACTCTAATCTGCAGAACCAAGTTTGATTCCCTCCACATGAAGTCTGCTGGACCTCAGACTAGTCACAGTTTTCTCAGACCTTGGGCTAGTCACAGTTCCCTGGCCCCTACCTGGTGGAACAGGCTCCCTAAAGAGACCAGGGCCCTGCAGGACTTGCAAAGTTTCTCCAGGGCCTGTGAAATGGACCTGTTCCACCGAGCATTTGGCCAGCCAGGCTGAAATTGTTAACCCCATTTTCATCTAGGCCTCTCATAGGCACAGAGTGGGAGGGAGCATTTTGCACCATCTGTTAAGAACAGCTCCTATTTTATTATATTTTGAGCATGGTTTTATCCTGATTTGTTTTACCATTGTTGAATTGTGAATGGTTGTTTATTTTGCTGTTCACCACTATGATTTATAAGTCTAATTTATAAATAAATAAATAAACTCCCTCAGCCCCCACGGAAGGGCCCCTTCCGCACGGAAGCGGAAGGGGTTGGGTCGGCGTAACCCACGCTGACCCAACAACGCTGGGACCGTCCGCATGGACTGTCCCGGAACCAGCTGGGACGATGGCTCAGAGCTGTGCCGTCGTCCGGGCAACTTACCAGTCCCGCGGCCCTCCGGCACATCACCGAGGCTAGGGGACACGCCCCCCTGCCCTGCGTGGCCATTACAGGGTCGCAGGGCAAAGGGGGCGTGTCCCCAGGCCTCGGCGATGCGCTGGAGTCGCCCGGTGGGGGTGGGGAAGGCGCTTGGCGCTTGGAAGCCACTGCCATTCGCACGGCAGTGGCTCCAAGCCGGCATTCCTGAAAAACCATGCTGGGGAAGCGTGGTTTGGGAACGCCGGCTTCATGCCGGTCGGGCGGCGCGAGGGCGGCGCGGCTGCGCTGCAGCTGCGCCCCCTGTGCGAATGGCAGCCTGGGGACGGCGTTTTTGCCGTCCCCAGGCTGCCATATTCCGCCCGTGCGGAAGGGGCCAAGGTGTCTGTTGTGAGGAAGGGAAGAGAAGATGACTGTAAGCCACTTTGAGAGACTTCTTTCAGTAAAGAAAGGGTGGGTATGAAAACCGGCTCTTCTTCTAATATATGGCTTTTTTTTCAATTTGGAACAACTTAGTGTGTTTCCAAGATAGACAATGAAAAGCCAGATGTCACTTCTGCTCAGGGCAGGGCTGAAATACCAAGGGCAGAGAAATGATTTTTTTTCTTTTCTTCTTTCTCACAACCAGTTCAGTTATTTCCATACTAAGAACTGCAGCTGCAGCCCTGTAATTTCTTGAGGTTTTTCCCTTGTTCCTATGCATCTGCAAAAAAAAAGAAAACCCTCAGGAAAAGTGAAGCATAGTAAACCAGTGTAGCTTTATAACAATATGGAATCGTTGAATGTTGGAATGTTGTTGAATGTTGCAAGCACCAGCCGCTGGGTTTCCTTCTTGGTACATGTGCCTCAAAGATGGAAATTATACTTCATCAACCACTGCACGTATTAGTGCTATTACTCATTGACTTTAACACTGTTTGTAACAACAGTGGAGTCATTTTTTTCCATCTATGAAATCTCCAGTGGTCCAGAAATGATCAAATCAAATACATACTATTTCTTCTCACACATGGTCAGTTGCTGAAGTGAGAAAAAAATGAGAAATGAAATTGGTATATACCGAGAACAAAACAACCTATTGATAAAGTTCTCAAAAGTATTAGGAAAAACTACAGAGGTTTGAACACAGATACTGGATCAATTCTTCTTCTTCTTTTCAGCTTTGAAAGATTCTAAAGTTTTTGCTTTGCATCTCTAGAGGAATAGAAAATATACAGCTTCTTTAAAGGGAGACAAAATGAGAAAAATCTGGAAAGAACTTCTTGAATCACTAAAATAGTTCGCTGGAGTTTGCATCTTGCAATGATTGATCATAGAGTTGACCATAGTTCCTCTTTGAAAGTACAGTTATAGCCCAAATCTCAAAGAAGTGAAACAACTCGAGGGAGAGAGTGATATAAAATTTAAGGCACATTTAAAAGAACATGTTAGTGGCCATCTGTCTTTTTTTCCATTAAGGGATTATAAGATAGGTAAGATTCAATTAGCAAAATTGAAGGAGGGGAGGAATTAATTTTTTTGGCTCTTCCTCCATATGTCTCTGGTGAGTTTAGTGTTGGGTGTCAACATTTGAAAAATGCTAAAAGATCCATTCATGAATCGCCTAATACCATGGCACTTATTCACAGACAGCCATATTCACAATTATTGTCAACCAAATGAGCCATATGACCACTGTCTGCCCTGTGTGCTGGACCCCAAAAACATATATAAAGGTTATAGAATGATATAGCTATAAATATTAAATATATAACTATAACCTTTTTAATTCCTTCTGAGCATGTGGGATTGTCTGCATTCAGCATTGTTAAGCCTTAACCAGCCCTAACACATATGGAATGAGGGAGGGGTTTCCCTCTCTGCCTTCTAGCTCTTTCCTTAACATGAGGAACAATAGTTTAGGTGAGACAGTGAGATTCCCAAGACTACCAAAGAAAAACAAAGAAATAACAACCACTACAATCCCACTGTGGCCAGCTTGCTATTTTCCTGGCCAGTCACTGCAGTGGTTTTAATGGTTGCACTCCATCTTCTCTGTGACTATCTTGCTTTCCACTCTGCAGCCACTAGAAAGAAAGATGAAAGGTCATTGGAGACAATTAGCCCCTTTACTTTCATCCCACAGCCAGAAATTGTCAGAACATGTGTTTAGATGAGCAAAATCTAAATGACAGCTGGACCCTCCTTCTAGCAGGTGCCGTGTGCATAATTAGGACTGAGTGCACAACATGTACCGTGTGCAAAACATGATAAGGTAAGGGCACCTGATTGGTACCACATTTGTATATAGATAGCACAGACAACAGAGTTATGTGTGCCTGAAAACACCTGTGGTCTGGCGAAGCACTTTGTCAGTAGATAGCAATAAATAGAACTGCACTGGTGACTGTGTGCCTGTCAGTTCTTGTCTACATTGCATCCTGCAAGGTGGTCTACTCCGAGTAAATCCGCTGCTTCAACAGAAATACCTTGAACTCCCAGTTAATTCCATCTGTTTCCATCTCCCAGTTATGGGAGAATTCCATCTTCCATCTTCTGGGAATTCCCAGAATTCCATCTCCCAGTTAATTTGAAGGCAATGACAACCTTCACTCTCTGCTTCACACTTGCCTTGAAAGCCCCTTCTGGGGTTGCCATAAATCAATTGTGACTTGACAGTATATGCATACATATAGAATTTCCCCCTCATTCTTGCTCCAATCCGAGGAAAAGTCGGTAGTAATGTGAACATTTGAAGTCATGTCTGAGAAATTATTCCATAGTGCTGTATTTGAGACCAGCTCTAGGAGGTCAGCATTAAAGGAAGATTATGTTCTTCTTAGCAAGAACCTGTTTGAGAGTATTATTTCACAGTATTATGCTTATGAATCCAAACTAACAGTGGGTGACAAATGAAGAGTATGTTATCCAGAGTTAGTTAAGAACAGGAATTATTTAAACATCATAGACATTGGGAAGAGAAAAAATATACATTTGATCAGCTGCCTGCTGGTGTGGATTAGTTTCCTGCCATGCTTTGTCTAAGTTCAAGCTCCTTCTCTCCCTTTTAAAGAAGGTCTGACAATAATGACAGAAAGAACTCAGATTCTGAAGTCACACAAACACTTCAGCTTGTTCCACCATGCAGTTTGACAGACAGACACTCCAACAGAAAACTTTTATGGGCATGTGAGATACACCAGACAACCATGATCAATCCCTAAACAAAACTAGGAACAAGCCATAACCACGAATGACAGAAAGAAAACGTAAACAGTTTATTTCTCCATCTTATCTTGATGCAGCTTTATGGCATCTGCAAAAATTGTGCGGCTTTCTCACTTATTTCAAGATTGGAATTGTTCAAGAGAAGGAACAACTTAGCAGAATTAGAAAGGCCTGTCCTATTTGCTAAATACTTTGTTTGGAACAAAGATACTTTGAATTTCCAAATAGAAAGGACAATAATATAGAGCATTCTGAATAGTTTCAATGCAGCACGCCTTACAGGGGCAGTGCCTATCTGAATATGCTACATTTTTATTCTTCTGTAAATAATTTCAGATGCTATAACATTGAATCTGACCCAAAAGAAAGCTTTACGTTTTGTCAGATTTTGGAGATGGTAAAAACATGTAGTGGTATGGCCTGCATTAAGCGGTATCCCCAATTCCAGAGGGGAGCAAGCCTTATTGGCTACATTGTTAAGATTTTGTGCTTCGATCTCCAAGAATCTGCATTTTATTTTACAGAAGATTAAAGAAGAGAGTCCATAGGTATTCCAAGAGATTTAACTTTTATCCTTGACAACAGGAAACCAATTTGAAACATTGAATTCTGACAGCATTTGATAAATGAGGCTAAGGGGATTGGAATTATAATATATTCTCAGTCAATACTTAATAGTTGTAAGTTGTTTGAGATATTATGTGGAATGATTTTTGCTCTGTCTCAAATTGCCATAATCCTAGTTTTATTACATTGTTTATTAAATATCTCATCTGATTGACTGAATTGATTTACACTGCGTAATCTGATTTGAGTCTCATTGACTCAAAATTGACTCACTGTAAATAAATTAAATAAATAAAATGTATAGGATCAGGCTGTGAGAAGGATTCCTTTCTAAGTGACTACACTTAGGTTAAACAATAGTGGCATGATCTCTGGGCAGCCCACTGGTCAGGGATTCTTTCCCAGCAACTTTCCATCTTTAGAGCAAAAGTCACACCCTCCCCTGTGAATAAGATTCCTGTAGGGTTATATAAATTAGCAAAAAAGATTTCTGCTTTCTTATCCCCTCCACTTCACCCAGGCAAATGGTGCCTGGGTCAAATCCCCCCCCCCCAGTCATGCCACTGGATGTGTACTATGTTCATGGGAAATCTGGCATCCAGAGTGCTATATATTTGACAGAGTGGTACATGCAACATAAGAAAAAACAATCAGAGTTTTTGACAGGTTAAACTTGAAGAGCACAGAACCGTTTTTGTGTTCCAAAATATTACATGTATTTTAGTCAACCCATCTGCTCCAAGAAAACTTGTCCATTTCTTAATTTCTTTCCATTAAGTTGCATTAATTTCATTAATTTCTTGAAATCGCCAAATGTGCAATCTGACAGCATTAACAATTTGTTCATAGGATATGAAAAACTTTCATTTGATGACTCACAGCCTGGTCCTATGCATCGTTTGTTCAGACAAAAGTCCCAAGTCAGTGTTCATAGAGTTTCAGTGGAGAAGAAAGGGCCACTGAGTCATAACCAACTTATGGTGACCTCACAGGATGTTCAAGGGAAGGGATGAGGAGAGGCAGTTTGCCATTACCCGTAAATACAAAAGACCCAGGTTCATGCAAAACAAACTGGAGCATTTCTTCCCAGTCTTCACTCAATTCCTTCACAGAAACGGGCAGCCATGCGATGGGAGAAACTGGGATAAAATAGACCCAGATTGTAAGATGCCGATTGTAATCCGGTATAATTGTGCTGTGCAAAAACAACCAGGGAGGTGTTATTATCACAGATTTCCTGAGTCTTTTTCAGTTTAGCTCTGCCTGGGTTGGAAGGGAACCATTTGTGTCTATTTCCCCACTCAGCCTGACTGACTGTTTGCCTTCCAGAAAGCACAAGCAAAACAGTTGCCTTTCTCCCCTGCAGGTACACTTCTTATCATGGAAGAGGGACTGTGCGCTCTAATGTACACCTTTCTTCTACAGTATGAGCAAAATATTTCACTTTGACAGGTGGGCAGTGCAGCAACATAGAGGAAAGTAAAACAGCGAGCAAACAAATATCTTTACATTATTCAATCAAGAAATCTTTTCTGACTCAGTGGAGACAATGCAGTGAATGGCAGGAAACAGACATGCTGTGTGCAGAATTCTTATCATAGTGGCTTTTCATTGAAAATATCTGCTAACTTTTCTAATTGGAAGATATTCCTATCAGTTACACTGTATGGTAGACTTCACTCTCTCTCTCCTTCACTCTCTTCACTCACTTCCAAACATATCCAGAGATTGTTAGGTGGGGGTGGGGTGGGGGATAGCTTTTGGATTCAATTTGAAATCCTATGCACGCTTACCTGAAAGTAAATATAGTGGGATTTACTTCTAAGTAAATCTCTACAAGCTCATACTGTCAGTGAATTAAAGAATAGAGGTTTTTTGATTCATACTCTGATAGTATACAGATTTTTTTTAAAAAAATAAGTACTTTAAGGGGCTTTCCACACTGACAGAGTTGTACTGGTTTCTACCTAGGTTCACCTCAGTGTATCCGCACTGCAACTGAGCTCAACGTTGTTTTGTCTCAGGTCCCCCCCCCCCCCTCAGAACTGCGACATCCCTGTCGCAGTTATGAACTGCACCTTTCTGCTGGAACTAGGTCGATACCACTTCGAAGCTTCGAAGTGCGGACACATCGAAATGACACCTCATCCATTCAACCAATCAGGAGCCGCTTTTGTGGCATGCGCAGAACGGGAGAGTCGTGGCGGGCATGTAACTGTAAACTGTAAAAACTGTAAAAAAAAAAACACGCTCCCGTTTCCTGTGGTAACACAAGCTCCAATCACGATTGAGGAGCGAAACAGGCACCAAGATGATCCCGCCCACTTAGCTTGGTTCCAGGGGGCCAAGTAAGTTGCTGTGCAGACAGCCTGGAATCGCCCCCCCACTGAAGGGAACCGAGTCGACCTTAGCTCCCTTCTGTAGTGCGGAAAGCCCCTAAGGCTGCTTTTCTCCCTCATTTATCAACAGGGAAGATTCCAAATGACAAGAGTGTCCCAAACAAACAAATCTGGGCTGATCGACTTCCACCAAGCTAATTATCCCATAAACTACAGGCTTACTGGTTAACTTTAAGCCAGTCACATATTCTCAGCCCAACCTACCTCATGGAATTGTTATGAGGATTACACTGAGGAAAGGAAAACAACGAAAGGCGCTTTGACTCTTGGGGAGAAAGGGATAGTACAAATGTAATAAATAAAATAATTCCTCATTTTCTTTTCCTTATCACCATTATGCAGTTTTGTATTCTGAGTTAGCTTCATTCTGACTATCAGGTATGTAGGGCTGAAAAAAATAGCGTGAGGTAAATTTATAAATTTAGCAAAAATATCTTTCTTGATTTTTATTCCCTTCGGAGTCAATGAATGCACTTTAGTATTATTTATTGTTAATAGAATTCTCTCTCACAGAGCTCCACACTCACATTTTTTTTCAAAATACACACACACTGACACACAAATTAATGTTAACATGGTGTTCTGAAGAGCTCATATACTTAGCTGGCAGTTCAAGCTGCTGCAATTGTACCATTGTTGTGTTTGTGTAGTTTGAGAAGCATGCTGAATAGAATAGACCGTCTTTGTTAATCACTTGATCTTGCGTGCTTCATACAGGCAGATGGAAAGTCAATCATATTAATGACACGGAGAATTCACCAGGAGACTTGAGAAAATTAGTTTTATTGGATTTTTTTTAGATCATTCGGTTTACTGTTCAATCTGAGAGATTATCATTCAGTGGCACGTTATGGACACAGAAGGTCCCAAGTTCAATTCCCTGCATCATCAGTTTACAAATTCTTAGGCTTCTGGGACTGGGTAAGACTTTCCTCCATCTTAGATGCTGGAAAGCTATAACCAGTCATAGTAGATAGAGGCCTCTTTCGCACATGCAGAATAATGCACTTTCAATCCACTTCCAATGCACTTTGAAACTGGATTTTACTGTGGCCCCTTCCACACATGCAGAATAATGCATTTTCAATCCACTTTCAATGCACTTTGCAGCTGGATTTTACTGTGTGGAACAGCAAAATCCACTTGCAAACAATCGTGAAAGTGGTTTGAAAGTGTATTATTCTTCATGTGCGGAAGGGGTTATTATTGAGGTAGATGGAGCAATGATCTGGACTGATATAAGATAGACAGGAGGACATCCAAAAAGAAATTTGAAGGTAGGATTTCTTCTTAGATATGTGAGGAAGAGTTAATAAAACTAGAGATTAGGGTTGGAGATTCGGACAGTCCAAACTGGAATTTCTTTATCGAATCTGCATTCGATTCTCGACGGACTCGAGACGAGCAGGAACCAGAATCTGAGCTGTCCGGAGCCCTAACAGATCCTCAATCCATGGGATTCGGATCACTGTACGAATAGTATGTTTTATTTTTTGGTGTTTTTTCGATACAGGCCTTCGGTGGGCGCATTTTTTAAACATATCAGCACCACCTTTTGGGGGTATTATCAGAAGATCGTCCTTGATGATGTTCTCCAGACTTGGTACAGTTTGGTATAGGGGCCAAAGTTAAGTGGGACCCCCAAAAAAGGGGTGTCCCTATCTCCCATTCTTTCCAATGGGAACCAAGGAGATGAGGGCTACCCTTTGAGGGTCCATAACTTCTAATCCTCCTGAACCAAACTGCACCAGTCTCTTAGTGTAATCATCAGGACAGTCCTGATGATACACCGGAAACACTGGTACCGGGATACATTCACAAATGCACCCCCTGCAGGTAAGCAACTCCAGAGAATCTGCACAAGATTCTTTGTTCTCCAGTAGGACTTAGTTGCATTGTTAATAATAGGGACTTTCTGATAGAGGAAGTTGTAGGAGTACATTTTTTCATGTAGGGGTCCTTAATAAAACTTTCAAGGGTATCTTCAGGAGAGACTCTGGATGACACTATCCAGGTTTGTGGGAACTTTTACTTCAGGGGGCAGTGGGAGATGGACCCTACCCTTTTGGGTCCCATAGAATTAAACCCCTGAAGTAAAATTCCCCAAACCTGGGATGGTGTCATCCAGAGACTCTCCTCCTGAAGACAATTCTGAAAGTTTTGTGACCATACCTTCAAGAAATGTGTGCACTTACAGCCCTCTACCAGAAATTCCCCATTGACAGCAATACAGCTACCGTGTAGAAAGCCTCGGTCATAAGACAGTGTCTTATATTAATTTTTTTAACTCCCAAAGATGCGTATGCGTCTTATTTTCAGGAAATGTCTTATTTTTCTGTGTTCTGTTTGTCGGGCATGCTTCCAAACAAAAAACTTTGCTATGTCTTACTTTCAGGGGATGCCTTATATTTCACACTTCAGCAAAATTCTCTACTATGTCTTATTTTCTGGGATGTCTTATATTAGGGGAAACAGGGTAAGTCACTGCAGAACAAAAGAATCTTGGGCAAATTTCTGGGGGTGCCTGCAGGGGACGATTTTGAGATGTATCGGCACCAAATTATCAGGGTAATTACTGTGGTGACTGTCCCTGATAGCTGTTCACCAAGGTTTGGTGTAGTTTATTCAGGTATATGGGCCCCCTCAAAGTTGGGTGTAACTATCCCCCATTGTTTCCAATGGGAGCTGATGGGGGGGATGGGGGGCTACACCTTTGAGAGTCCATAACTTTAGCTCCCCTGAATTCAAACTGCACTAGTCTTTGGGGGGGGGTATCACTGTGGACAGTCTCCTGATGATACCCTTCGAAAGTTTAGTGTCACTAGCTTTAAAAAATGCTTTGGTTTGCATGTTTCACCGCTCACCTACTCCAGCGAGGCTTCATGTGCAGGAGCGGATTGAAACATGAAAAACCGGAATTTTGTTAGTGAGCAACCTAAATTTCAAGGGTATCATCAGGAGATCGTCCCGATGACACCCCCCCAAGCCTAAGTGCAGTTTGCCTCAGGGGCCAAAGCATGGACCCTCAAGGGAGCCTCCTATCCCCATTGTTTCCAATGAGAGCTAAGGAGATGGTGGCTACCATTTTGAGGGTCCATAACTTTGGCCCCCCCCTAAACCAAACTGCACCAAGCTTGGGGTGTCATCAGGACAGTCTCCTGGATGATACCCTGATATTTTGGTGCCATGATATGTCTAAAAATGCACTCCTCCAGGTATTCCCCTTGTGGCTCTGTCTAAGATTCTTTGTTCTGTAGTGACTCTGATACATTGCTGTCAATGGGGAATTTTCTGGTGGAGGGCTGTGGTGCACATTTATCAAGGGTACTGTCATTAAGATGTTCAGGGTATCTTCAGGGAGAGTTCTTTAGATAATAATTCATCCAGGTTTGAGGAACTTTGCCATGGGGCAGTGGAGATGGACCCTAACCATAACATTGGAACCCCTTTGGAAGCAACGGTCACTAAACCTGGATGGTGTCATGAAGAGACTCCTCCTGAAGACACCCTGAAAGTTTTGTGGTTTACCATGAGAAATGTGCACTCCACAGCCCCCTCCCACAGAAATTTCCCATTGTAGCTGCAATGGAGCCAGCCAGCCACTACAGAGCACAGAATCTGGGCAAATTCTCTTTTGGGTGATTATGAGGGGGTAGCAGTTTTAGAGCTACTGTCACTTAAAATTCCAGGGTATCAGCCACAGGTACTGTCCCCATGATACTCCTCAAGTTTGAGTGATGTTTTGTTCAGGGGGGGGGGTCCAAAGTTATGGACCTTCAAAAGTGTAGCCCCCATTTCCTGTTAGCTTCCATTGGAAACAATGGGGGATGGGGCACCCCTCTTGAGGGTCAATAACTTTGCCCCCCCCCCTGAACTGTAAACTGCACCTCTAAACTTGGGGAGAAATCATCAGGACAGTCTTCCAGATGATATCCTGAAAGTTTAGGGTGCTGCTAACTTTTAAATTGCACACCCCTGCAGGCCAAAACGATGTAAAAAAACACCCTCAAAAAATTCAAAAAATAATAAATAAAACGGACTCAGAATTTTCGGATTTTAATTCGAATTTTCGGGCATAATCCGAATTGGCTATGGATGATTCGGATTCGGGCATACTAACTCATTTATGCCCCAAAAAATACTCCAAATCCGAATTTCCACCGGACATTTTTTTAGTATTGACCAACCCTACTAGAGATATTTCACAGTGTGTGTACGCATGCATGTGTACATATGCCTAGATATTCACTGACTCTCGTGAAGCAACATTTGAAGAAAAAAGGAAGGATTTTGAGAGAACCAAAGAGGTTACCAAGGACAAGCAAAGTTTTTGAACATTTCTCTAGCACTGCCACATTTCTGATGACATAGATTCTGCTCTTTTTTTAAAAAAATAAGACTCTTTCAACAACAGTTGAGTCAGGCGAATCCTATAGGGAGATAAACCAAAGACAAAACCACTAGGATACACTTTTGTCACAAGTCAACTAGTAAGCAAGAAAAGACAGACACAATTTTAGGCTCCTTGCCAAACAGAGCTATCAGAATAGCAAGGTCTATGGAAACAGCAACCTGAAAATAGTTGGAGAGTTGGAGTTCCCAGCCAATCAAAGTTTACATTGATAGTCCTCAATGACAAATTGAGATATGGAGAGACAAATAAGAAAACATAATCCATGTTGTATGAAAACATATTCATGCTGATTCAGACTATTTGTGAGCATTGTTTACTCTCACACTTGCTGTCAAGAGTGTTTCAAGCAGAGGTTTTTCATGTTACCTGCTATCCAATGCTTTTAACTGGGAATGCTATGGATCAAACTTGGGACCTTCTGCATATAAAGGAAATTGGCATCCACTGGACTCTGAGGAAGATGGAGATCCCACTGTGAAGATCATTATTGTTGATGATAGTGATTAAACAAAGAAAAGGAATATTATCCAATGTGGGATTCCCCTGCCCCCCCAGAAATGCTTTAAAGCAGATGTTTCTAATATGTTGGGTTAAATTGTATGCTTTCCCGCAGAGTTTATTGGATATTCCATCATGGCTGTTGGCACTGAAATGAAAACAACACCATAAAAACATTATGATCTCTCCCTCAATAAATATTGGCAGGTTTTCTGCTTTCTCTTCATTGACTGTTCAACAGGTTTTTGTGATTTTACAAGCTTGTGCAAACTAGCCTAAGGGACATACTTTAGCTATCTCTTGAACAGTATCGAACACCTTCTCACAATCTTCAGAGATGGGATGTCAGGTAATTTCCCCTGTGTCTCAGCCTAGAAATGATTGCGTCCAGTGTGACTTACTGATCCTTACACTACTATTTTTATATGGTGTTTGTGATATTTGATCCTTTTTCCCGTCTTGTCTCTGCCTTGTGTCTATGAGATTTGAAGCTGGAGAAAAATATTACTGAATTGTTTGGTAGGCATCTAGCCAGACGTCCCGCCATGGTTAGATAAGCTGACACATAGTGTGAAGTGTGAACCTATGAGAACTTTCATTGGGACAGGCAGTGATAGATTGTGGCATTCCTGGATCATAGCGTGACAGCCCATCTTGACACCTATGAATCTGAATTTCTGTCTTCCTCTGTAGTAGAATGCTACAGCATTTCTATGATTCAAAAAACTAGAATCAAATAAAACTAGTTAAAAGATTGGTGGGAACTTGCATATTTACAGGTATGAACATACTTAACTCCAGAACTCGTGAAATGTTCAGGAACTACAATTCCCATCAGCCCCTACCAGCATGGCCAATTGGCCATGCTGACAGAGGCTGATGGGAATTGTAGTTCCTGAACATCTGGAGAGCCGCAGGTTCCCTACCCCTGCTCTAACCACAGCTGGTCACCAGTGTGCTAAACGGTATTTTTAACATCATAATACTCTTCTATAGTCCACTTCTCGATCCAATGCAGACCCCCTTCTAAGAGAGAACAGCAACAGATTTACAACATGATTAAAATACAAGGAAGGTGCCAAAAAGGATGCCAAGATGTGGTTAAAATGTGTTTTACTTCTTTTTATCAATAGCAAAAGTTCTTTATGCAAAATGTGGCATGCTTTCCCATTAAGTTTGGCAGCCCTGGGATTGAGCTGCTACACATCTTACCTTAGCAGCAACCATCTTTTTGCTAAAAAACATCTTAAATGGGATAAAAACCTTCAGTGGCATACAATGCCCTAGAGTGCACCTTCCAAAGCATCCAATTTCCCCACGAAAACTGGTGGCAATAAAAGGGAACCCAAAAAATGCTGATTTTTTTCAGGTGTGTGTTTAATAAACTGATTTTTTTCAGAAAATATGAACTAGTGTATATGTAGTATCAACTTTTTCAGGGTTTTTTTTATTCCAGGTCTAATAAACCTGAGCCTGAAACAACACCAATAGTTTTTTGTCTCCCATTACCCCATACTCATACAAGTTGTATTCCTTGATCATAATATTCCAGTTGTGTCATTCCACCAAGAGCAACAGTGCAAAGAAATAAATGTTGTTCTTCCACAGCCTCTCATATCCCCCCTGAAGAGCTATGATCTCAAATTTTAACAGTGGCATAGGCCAAAATTCCAAGGATGGTAGCCTGAAACACTCCAAAGGGTCAAAGAATCTTAAAAAATGAACTTTCAAAGCAATGTCATATACTGTAATAATAAAAGAATGTTTTTACTGATTATTGAAGCACAGTCACAAGAATATACAGTGAGATGAGATGAGTAAAAGAATATACAGTGAGTCCAAATGAAATCAAAATCAGAAATAAGATGTATTAAAGGAAAACCATGCAATGCATCAAGGAGTGAATTAATGAGCGGACAAAGGATTTCATGCCTCTAGAAGTTGAGTGAGTAAAACAAAATGGAGGTAGGTACATGAATGGCCTGGCTCACTATCAGTGGCCCTTTCCGCACGGAGCCGCCTCTTCCCCGTCCCTCTCTTACTTACCTCATCGCTGTCATCGCCCTGCTGTCCTCTTAAGCCCCGCCCACGCTGCCCTCCGACCTCCAGGGGTCGGAGGACAGCGTGGGCAGGGCTTAGGAGGACAGCAGGGCGATGACGGCGATGAGGTAAGTAAGAGAGGGACGGGGGAACAGCATGTTCCCGGTGGTGCTGTTCGCACCGCGCCGCCGAGAACACGCTGTTCACTCAAAAACTACCCTTTAAACGGGTGTTTTTGAGGACGGCCTGATGCCGCCCTGAGGGAGGGGAAGGGGAGCCAGGTCGGCGCTGCTGTGTTTCAGCAGCGCCGCCTGTGCGAACGGCGGCCTGGGGACGGCGTTTTTGCCGTCCCCAGGCCGTCGTTTTTGGCCCGTGCAGAAAGGGCCAGTCATTTTCATGTGCTGGTGCATGTGTTCATGTAGGTCCAGCTGACTCCCAAAGTGTGACTGCATGATCCAGGAAAATGCCTTGGTGAAATGAACACTTAAGAGGGTGCAGTTTTCTGTGTATTGTACCCTCATGTTGAAGATCAGAGTATGAAGCATTTAAGAAAATATCACCGATACTATTTGGCTGCCAAGTAAAATGAAATGAAACATCCAAGAAATGCCTCTGCTTCCATCAGTGTTTGTTTGCAGAAAGAAAAACACTGTGCTGTAATGTTTGATCTCCTCTTTCCAAAATATGTTTATGAGACGGCATGGTGCGGTTCTTTCATCTACTTTGTTTCCCGCAAGGCAATGACTGATAAAATAGCAATTTCCTAAATTCACTTTTTCCCCCCACTATGCCATGTCTTTTGTAAAAGGCACTATCAAGTTACATTTATAAGTGCTTTTGAAAAATGATAAAAGTATGCGGCATCAGTAAATCCCACTTCTACATATGGGGAAGTATTTCTAGATGATAAGATCTAGAAAGGGTATACAAAAAGGAGCCTTTTGGCTACTTTAGCCTTTCTGATACATTTTTTAAGAAGAGTCTTAATGTTTGGCTGACATCTGTGTCTGCCACATCAATTCTGGATCTACAGAAAATCACATAGGCAGGTTTTTTTTATACAACCCTGTGAAAATCCTGTTTTTTCCATTTCCCATTGCATCATTTCATTACCTGATTGAACCTTTCATGATATATGTGCAAAAGCAGACCAAAGCTGAAAGAGATCAAATCCCACCAATTTAGCTATAATGCAGCTACTGTGGTGCAGTGGTTAAGAGTATCACACAAACATCTGGGTTTGAATCCCCATTTGTGCCATACAAGTTTGCTGGGTGACCTTGGGTCAGTCACACACTCTCAGCCTAATTTATCTCACTGAATTGTTGTGAGGAAAAAAATGGAGGAGAGGATCAAAGCTGCTTTGGGCTCCCATTGGAGAGAAAATTGTGGTACAAATGAAATAAATGATGTTGTGTTTCTTTAAAAAAAACCCTCTGTTGATCACAATGGTCAAGGTGTACAGTTTCAAGATGAGAAGATTTAAGGTATAGTTCCAACATTATTGTGGTAATCAAACAGGCATGTTTGTCTCCTGAACATGTTCACCATGAAATTCTTAGCATCCCTAAATCTGATTGACTAAACACATTAAGTTAGGACGGTGGGGTCAACAGTTCTTAAGCACAATCCCCAGGGTTGCCAAACTCCAGGTAGGGACAGGAGGTCTCCCAGTATTACAACTGATCTTCAAACTACACCAGTCCATTCCTCTGGATGAAATGACTGTTTCTCAGGGTAGACACTATGGCATAGTACCCCACTAAGATCCTTCCCTTCCCTTCCCCAAACCCTGCCCTCTCTAGCCTTCATCCCCAAATCTCCAGAAATCCCCAAATCGCACTTGATCTTAGCCCAAAGGCCGAGAAGTCCAAGATCAGTGCAGGTGGCAGGCACAGGTGTGGTCAGGCAGTCTGAGATCAAAATGGGCATAGGCATTGTTGGGCAGTCCTAAATCAAAGCAGGCACAGGCATGGTCAGGCTGTCTGAGGTCAAGTAGTCCAGGAGCTCAAGCAGGTAGGCAAGCTAGGAACGGAGATTCAAAGGCCCCTTCCGCACACGCAAAATAATGCGTTTTCAAATCACTTTCACCACTGTTTGCTAGTGGCTTTTGCTATTCCGCACAGCTTCAAAGAGCACTGGAAGCAGTTTGAAAGTGCATTATTCTGCATGTGCAGAATGAGCCAAAGTGTGGAGTAAGAACAAGGCACTTCCCCGTAAAACACACTCATTGCACCTAGGCCCAAGCTCAAGACAGCATTTATATAAAACACCCTTTCCAACAAGGCCAGGATCCTGCAAAGACTCAGCCCTTTTCTGTTGTTGCGATTTCTAACTCACAGAGCCTTTTGCCATGTCGAGCTGTAATGTTAGCACTTCTTTTATTACTGAGCTGTTGTCTCTGCCTTTGCCTTCTTTGTGCAGCTGGTTCATCACTTAGCTCATCTGGGGTGGCTGAAGTCTCTCCCAGGTACGCCACAGCCGGCTAAGTCGGCTGGCAGGGAAGGGCTTGGCTCTGTTACTCTCATCTCCTCTTGAGGAGCCAACTCCTGGTTTTGGTGTCATCTGACTCTGCATCTGATTCCTTGTCTCCTGGGGGCTGGCTCATGACAGTGGTCTTCCTTACAAGTACTGACCCTGCTTAGCTTCTGAAATCTAGTGAGATCAGGCTCTAACAGTAGTGTAGCACTAATGGAACTAGGGGGTGCGACGCTCTGGTCGTGTGCCATGGCAGGGACATAGCCAGGACATGGAGGGTGCATGGCATGGCATGGAGGGGACATTCCAGGGTGGGGCGTGGGAAGGCAGCTCTGCCCCTGGGCTCTACTGTGCTGTTTTCTCTCCCAACAAGTCCTATTATTTTTCTAATTGTTTACCAGTGTTAAATGGTCGATCTTCACAACAGGGGACACAAGCGCAACTGGAGATGTTAACAAATTTCACAGCTCCAACTTTATTCCCATTTTTGCTTCTCCTTTGTAGAAATTATAGCATAAATTTTTCATCTGTGTGAGTATAAAATAGGGTTTCCAGGTCACTCCTGAACACCAGCAAAGGGTGGGGGATGTGGTTGCCAGCTCAAGGCTAGGGAATTCCGAGAGATTTGGGGATGGAACCTGAATATGACAGGAACCCCAGTGAGATATAATGTCATAGAATCCCTCCAAAGCATCCATTTTCTCCAAGGGAGATGATGTCTGTAGTCTGGAGGTGAACTGTCATTCTGGGGAATCCCCAGGTGTCACCTGAAGGCTGCCCCCCCCCCCAGTATAAAATTGTTAGTGTTATAATGTATAGACAGTGAAACAATGGCATTAAAATTCCATTTAAAAAAATAACCAGGAACACAAATAGTGAAAATGGATGAAACAAGGATATACCCATAAAGAAGAAGAATTGGATATATATCCCCCCTTTCTCTCCTATAGGAGGGGCTTACGAACTCCTCAGGCCGCAGAGTGAACCTGCTCTTAACCACTGATATGGAAATCAAGGAGTGAATTTGAAAAAAAAAGACATATCTGTGCATTGTTTAATTGAACTCAGCACACTAACCGTGTGTAAAACTTACTTATTTTGTCAAATCCCAACAAAACGCAGAAGGTTTAGGGCAGTACTGATAACTCCCCATGACTGGTGGTGTGTTTTCCCTGGCGGCTTTTAAGATATGAAGCCCTTTCCCCGCATATTCCACAATTAGGATTTTAAAGGTCAATGTGGCAATCTCGATCCTGTTCTTTGCCAGACGGTTGGCTTGCAAGGACAGTGTTTCAGTATCTTCGTCTCCTTTTGGTTTCTCTCTTTAATTCTGAGGGGTTTGTTAGATTTGAATACAGCATGTATAATTTCCTCATTAAGTCAATAGACAAGGTCATTATATGTTAAAAGGAGGAAATAACGAGTTCACATATGTTATCTTTCAAAAAAATGAGCTACGCATCGGCACTGACCTTTCAATATCATTCAGAATTAAATTCCATCAACGATGCGCTCCAAAATCCCTCTTCTGATTTTGTGTAGTGCAAGGCTAGCTTTTAGCAGGGAAAATTCTACATTACAGCCATGTCTTTGTAGCTCTTTGGATATAATTTTGCGCTTTCATGAGGCAATGGTTTTCTTTTCTTCTTTTTTTAAATCTCCAAACACAGACTTTCAAAAAAAGTGGAAGGAAAAAAATCTATTTCCTCCAAATGAATTGACCATGGGTCTCTGTTGGCCTAAACATAGCTAACCATGTGATGGAAATGATACACATATCATTTGGGCATACATTTTCCAGAAAGCTCTGCTATGGCAGGAGAAAGCAGTTTTAAAAGATTTCTCTTGCTACTTTGGCCACAAGCAAAACATGAAACTCAGCTTGAAGAACTGTTTTCCTTCCCCCAAGGCTTCAAAACTTGGGATAGCTTTTTCTTTTAAATCCTGTTATTCTTAGATTTCTTGAGTCAAAAATAAACAGATGTGCCTGAGGCAGTAGTGGTGATGGTGGTGAGGAATCACCATTTGCATTTGAAAAAATTATTTCAACTCATCTCGAAATGATTTCAGAGTAAAATATCCTCTTAATTCATTTCAAATTCTGCTTTAAGTAAGAACTGGTGACAGCAGCGTCTGGATCGAAGGATATAATAGAACCTGGAATACTGTGTCCAGTTTTGGGCATTACAAATAAAGAAGGATATTGACAAACTAGTGTGGGACCAGAGGAGGGTGACCAGAATGATAAAAGGTCAGGATTCCATGTTCTATGAGGAGCAGTTTAGGGAGCTAGGTATGTTTAGTCTGGAGAAGAAAAGGTTAAGAGGTGACATGATAGCCATGTTTAAATATTTGAAGGGATGTCGTATTGAAGATAAAGCAAGCTTGTTTTCTGCTGCTCCAGAGACTAGGACAGGGAGCAATGGATTCGAAGTACAGGAAAAGGGATGCCACCTAAACATTAAGAACTTCTTGACAGTAAGGGCTGTTTGACAGTGGAATACAGTGCCTCAGAGTGTGGTGCAGTCTCCATTTTTAAACAGAGGCTGGATGGCAATCTGTTAGGAGTGCTTTGTGTATTCCTGCATGGCAGTGGATTGGACTTGATGGCCCTTGTGGTCTCTTCCAACTCTATGATTTTTTTTAATTTAAGGCACATCACCACTGGTAATGAAAAGTGCACCTGGAGGTCACATGCTCATTTTTTTCCTTTATTTTTCTGTGGCCTTGCTGGGGCTCAGGGCGGGCATTTTGTATAACCGTTTGATTGTAGATTTTTTTTAGTCACTCAAAATCACCACAGATCTGGAGTCCACATTGTAATGGCACCCAGTTTGAATCCTGAAGATCCAAAAAAGCCCTGCAAAAAGAGAAGGGCCACAGGATTTAGAGTGGATGCCTTAAAACATCATTGGCTGCCTGCATGAGTAAATCACTAATGCTTTTCCCCTTTATTTTGTTCAGTACATAGTTTTATATCTGATTCATTTCCATCACCAAGCAATGGTCCCCTGAATTCTTTGTAAAAGCTACTCAATATTAAAATGTATTTTGGACATGGTTTTATTTGGACATGGTTCATTTTGTAACATATATGACTTTGCATTTACTATTTATTGATTTTGGTTTCACTGAGCTGAGGCCCTGGGAGGTGGGGGAGGGGAAGAAACATTTCATTTTTAAAGTAGTCCCAGAGGACACTGGCAGGTTAGCATTATTTATGAGGTAAAATCATTGTGTTAATTGACTCCATATTTAGATATTATGTATGCATATTTTAATCTGTTCTACATGAGTAAGCCTGCCACAATGAAGATTTCATTCTCTCCCTGTTTTTTTTAAATAATGACTTGCCTTATTTGAAAGAGCAAATTGCTTCAAATTGATTTGACCTCAGCAGAAGACTTATTTTTATCTTCTAACTTTTGAAGTACAACTCTGTGTCTTTCAAATAAATGCAAGGGGGTATCTTTGGGACACTTTTGCATTCAGATGTTCTCAGCAAAAATAACAGAAGCAGTGTCTGTCAAAAGTTCAGGTCCTCGTAAACTATAGGACTGGGGGTAAGGGGACTCAGACCTGCTGCAGTAACAGATATGAAGGGTGTACATAAATGATCTTGGGTTGAATCCTGCTTTGTCACACAGTCTCACCAATTCCTTTCCTCAATACATCCTATGTCCAGCAGAGTTTGTGTCTATGCAGGTCCTATGATCCCAATATAAATTTCATGGTGGTCAAATGGGACCTTTCCTTCTTTTTTTTAATGGTGAAACAGCTGGTGGGATCCAACCCCATGTGCACAAAATGAAATGAGCTGACTCTACTTCTGCTCCAGTATCCATCCAATCATTTCACACTCCACTGTCTATCACTCACTTTGCCCAAGTTCCAGAATCCTGGTGTAATGTGAAAACCCCCGTTCCTTTCTCAAGTCACTAGGAGAAACAGTACAATACACTGTCCTTATATCATACTAGGTTTCTGAGGAAGTTAGAAGGTAAACAAATAATTACCAAGACCACCCTCAAAAGAAGTACAGATCAAATTTGTTGTGAGAACTCATAACCCTAGTTCTGCTTTAATAACTACACAAGATATATGTAAGTTAAAAACAAACATTAAATATACGGACCAAAGTAAGAAAATGTTTTATGGGATTTTTTTTAATGCAGCTTGTGTTTTAATGGCTTGTTTTTAACATTGTAGTATCTATTTATTTATTTCTGATAAATTTATTTTCTGCCTATCACTAAAGTTTTTGGGCGGGGTACAATCATAAAAGCATCATAAAGTACAAACTTATAAAAAAACACCCTAAAATCAGCTTAATAAACGGCCGCATTCCCCAGGCTGTTTCAAACAGAACTCTGAAGAAGCAATAATGTGTGTGTGTGTGTGTGTGTGTTTGCATGTCTGTGAGTGTAAAAAATCATGCCGACCAAACATGTTTTAACTAAATTGTCTTCTTCAATGATCTCAAGAATCACTGTATAGATTCATAAAGCTGCATCTACATATATAAAATATCAAGAGTATAAACATAAAACAGAAATAAGACTAAACTTCAATAAGTCTTTATAGGTCTTGTCTTTGGAAACTCCAACTATATATTAACAAATCAACATTATTTTATCTTTTGACGCATTTCAGTTAGAAAAGATCATTCTAAAAGTCTTGTTAAGGAAAAAGGATCTTTTAAAAGTTTGTTTCCAACCATTGTACACTATTTCCATTGTATAATATACAAATGGTTCTGTAATTCTCTCTCTCTCTCTCTCTCTCTCCCACAGTAATTCTTCCTCTCTCTCTCTTGCAGATGATGCGAGATTTTGAAGCTATTCTAGCTTGCTGAGGAGCCCAATCAAAAACCCTTGGCTGGCCAGGGATGGTGCCACTGCAGCACTGCCCTGCTGCCTCCAGAAAGCTTTTCAATGGCTCAGGGAAGCAAAAAACAAAACCCCTCTCTGTTACCAAAAAGCTCTCCATTGGGCTCAGTGAGCTTACACCACCCAAAGGATGGTTTAAGTCCAACTCCAGGCACCAGGATCCCAAGAGTCAAAGCTGGAATGGAAGCTGATTAACATCGGCTCCACCCCCAGCCATGTCTCTGACCCCCCCCCCCCATGCCAGGAGAGGAGTGATAGTGTGTACTGTGGAGGGCTGTGGCAGCCATCCACCAGTGGATTTGCTCCTCTGCCGAGGTAAGTGATCCAGGGAGGGCAAATCCACTGGTGTAGGGCCCCTCACTCTCCTTAGCTTCCTTTGCCCCCACCCCATATTCAGCCAAGATCTTTCTCTCTTGCAGCTCCCACACTCTTGAGCCACTATGCCACAAATCACTCTAGTATGTAAAAACAGAAAGAGCCTAGATTATGTCAGTTGATTAGATGTGAGTCATGATAGCAGGAAATGAGAAGATATTTAATAATGCCACTCTGAGATTTTTCTTGCTGTAACTTTATGGAAAATGTGGGCTTTACCATTTCTTGTTTACTGGATTCAGAATACATAATAATTATAATAATTCATAATTATAATAATTCATAATAATTTGCAAATACTGGTATTACAATCTCAGAACACTTAGTCATGAGACTGTAGCCTTTTCAGACTGCATGTATCAGCAGCCTACCATTCACCCATAAATGTTCCCAGTATGTGCAGTCTCCATGTTAACAGAGTTCTGGTACAGAGGAACTGACCTCTAGATTTTTCAGTGTTCGTGTTCATACATAGCAAGGGTGGACATGTGTGTTGATCAGGAGCATTGCAGACAGCTCACACTCCTGATATAAGCAGTTGGTAGGCTATGAGTAAGTGTGATTGTAACATCTGGAAAGGGCTCCTATCAATAGTACTTAATAGAATGTTTAAGATATACACTACATGACAGTACTGGGAAAGCAAACTGGGAATATGAACATGAGTGAAATGTAATGGCTGTATGAAAACAAAAACAAAAGCGGCATCTTCATTTATCCCTAATGTAGACTCTATTCTGACCTTCTGATCCATGAGTGGAGATCGTGATTTTGCCGAGTGTGTGAAATCCCACTCCACACACTGACTCTTCATGGACTGCGTAGGTGAGAAAAGGTCAAATGTTCTATTTCATGCTAGAACAAAGAAAGAAACAGAGAGTGAGAAGGATTACCTAAATAACAGCCATCTGACCTCTTGTCTCAATGCCCATTTTAACAACCAAAAGCTCAAGGTTACATTTGAGAGCCAGCGTGGTATAGTGGTTAAGACCAGTTAACTCTAATCAGGAGACTGGGGTTTGATTTGTCACTGATGGGTGACCTTGTGCCAGTCACAGTTCTTGCAGAACTCTCTCAGCCCACACAGAGGCAGGCAATGTTTGAATCCTGATGGGTGACCTTGGGTCAGTCACAGTTCTCTCAGAACTCTCTCAGCTTACAAAGAGCCAATTGTCTGTGAACATCTCTTGCCTTGAAAACCCTGTGGGATTGCCACGTCAGCTGTGACTTCACAGCACGCACGCATACACACAGAGGTTACCTTTTAAAAAGCTGCAGACGTCATCCCCATCTTTTTCTACCCACAAGGCAAACTCAACCATTTATTTTTCTTCATGGAAGAAGCAAAAATTGCAGATGATGATCCCTGAAATGTTCATTGCTCGTCCTTTAATTGCATTAAGCCAAGCTTCAAATATCTAACATGTTTCCAGAAGGCTAAAAAAAAATTTGGTTCAACTAAGTATGAAACCATCCAAATTAAGTAGATTGTCAGAGGGTTTGGTGCATTTGCTGTCTTCAGCATTTGAAAGCAGCTTCGCAGGGACATCATACTGCTTAAAATTCAAGCACTCTGCATCTAAGAAACTCCAAAAAGAGGTAATGAACCATAAATTAGTGCCGTTAGATATTTAATACTCAATCAGTATGTGCTCTCTCATGCATATCCCACTGGCATTGCATTCATTCTGACAGTGTGGTATTGGTTCAATTACTTTGCTCATTTACAATAAAAGATTAATGAAAAAAGGTATATTTTAGTTCACAGAGATTAATTGCATTCCTTCCTTTCCCCAGACTAGAAATATTCAGCCACATAATCCTGATAGCTTTTTTCATCAACAAGTACATGGCAAATTAATAGACTTTCAGCTGGCAGGATCCTCCGTGGATCTGTAGATGCAAACATCCAGGGAAAAGCTTGAGTGAAAAGTTAGCTTTTATGGTAAATAGGTATTCATTTACCTTTCTTCTTTTTTTTAAAAAAAAATCCGTTCTCATGGCCTTTTGAATTAGCTAGCATGAAAAATATGCGTGTGGGGAAGTATATTTAAACTGACAGGCTCTTTGTAACATAGCTTCACATCAAATCCACACAGTGGATTACTGCTGGAGGGGCAACTTTAAAAATATTTTTAATGGCCATCCATCCATCCATCTGATTGCAGCTGCGATAACTGTGCCACTTGCTAACAATGTGCCGACAAAACTATATTTAATCCAGGTAGGCTTAATTGATATCTGTGTATCGATCTTCCAAACAAAGATTATATGTATTTTTAACATCTAACCTTGTTTAAAAAAAAGCACTTCACTCATCAGATGCTGGGATCAGACAGTACTGTCCTAAACACTTTCCCTAAATCTGAGGGTTTAGAAAGTTGAGTCTCTGCTTAGGGATCACTGAAAGGGATCAAAGCACTCCTAACCACCCATATTAGAACAAAGTTTGAGTCGAATAACACTTAAAGCTAACAAAGTGTTATTCTAGGAATAAGCTTTCATGTGTATGAACATTTCTTCAGATACATTCGTGTGTATGCACGTGAAAACTTATACCATGAATAAAACTTTGCTGGTCTTAAAGATGCCATACACATTCCAGTGTAATTCCCATTATCCTCAATGGGACTTACTTCTGGATATACATTCTTAGAATTGCACTCAACACCATTAAAAAAAACAGTTCTGAAGTATATTAGATTGTGATTAAGGCAAAATATGAAATTACATGTGTCGTTTTTCAAAAATAACATAATATTGTATTGCTTCAAGATGCTTGAAGGAAATGTTCCCTGCTTTATGTTGGAATCAAATACCCAGCTGAATTGAAACTCCTGCACTACAGTGGCATGCTGACAGTTCCCAAACTGAGGCAGTCGCACATGATAGCACACTGCAATCCATTGCCTTCAGCTCAGGTGAAAGGTCATTTCCTTAGGATGCCCCCAGAACAGTGTCTTCACAACTATCTCTTATTGGTGTGTGGATTCATTGTTACATCTTTTTTTTTGGGGGGGGGGGAGGACATGCCACAGCCAGTGAGAGATTTCTTAAAGTGGCTACTAAACTACTAAGGCTACTAAGCTTCCTCAGACATTCACAAACTAAGGTTATTTTAAAGTGGCTTTAGCAAAAATTGTAAAGTTGACCTGGTTAAATTGCTGTTACTTCTGTTTCTTAATTTCTTTAGTATATGCCCTATAGGCTATTATATCTTAATAAAGTTAAACGTACCACAATATTTTTTGTTTACCTTATTTTACCAGAAGTGTCATGAATGTTGCTGTGGATGCGAGCACCAAAGGGCCATCTCCTAGAAACCGCCGATGAGTCTAAATACACCTATAAGAGATTCTTCTGGATTCTTTGGTTCGGCCTATTGGCTTCTGCCTGCTCATCTTCATTCACAAGTCTGTTGTGGGAGACAAAATCTTGAGTGCTGTAGACATTTTGGGTTAGATATGGGTGATGTGAGAGGAAGGATCAAATAAATTTTATCTGGGGTGCCATGTTGGTGGGTTTCTCTAACCCAAGACATGTGATGCTTAACTGGAAAGAAAACGGCATGTTCCCAGTTTATTCCTCTGTAGTCCTGATTCTCTTCCCTTGGACTATTTCAGGTCACACAAGTGCCTCTTCACTGGAGAGCCAGCTGGAGAGACAGAATGGTGTAGTGGTTATGAGCAGGAGACTTTAATCTGGAGAACCAGGTTTGATTCTCCACTCCTCCACATGCAGCCTGCTTGATGATCTTGGGCCTGTCACATTTCTCTCAAAACCTCCTCAGCCTCACCTGCCTCATAAGGTATCTGATGTGCAGAAGAGCAGGTGATTGTAAGCCGCTTTGACATAGTAGAAAACAAGTGGGGTATAGAAACCAATTCCTTCTCCTTTTCTTCTCATTTGAAGGAAGTCTCACTACAATTTCTCCTTCTCATCTTGTTTCCAAAGATACAATGTGGTGTATTGGTTAACGAGTCAAATCAGGACCATGAAAACCTAGGTTTAAATCCTAACTCATGCCATAGAAGCTTACTGGGTGATCTTGGGCCAGTCACGTACTTTCAGCCTTGACCCTGGGTAAGGTTTGAATGGGAGACCTCCAGGGAATATCAGGGTTGTGATGAGGAAGCAAGCAATCACAAAATACCTCTGAATGTCTCTTACCTTGAGAATCTTACTGAGTCACTATAAAGTCAGCTGTGACTTAACAACTCTTTACACACACACACACACACACACACACACACACAATCAATCATAGAATCATAAAGTTGGAAGATACTCCAAAGGTCACCAAGTCCAACCTCCTGCAATGCAGGAATACACAATCAAAGCACTCCTGACAGATGACCATTCAGCCGCTCTTTAAAAACCTCCAAAGAAGGAGACTCCACCACTCTCCAAGGCAGTAAATTCCACTATCGAAAGCCCTTACTGTCAGGAAGTTTTTCCTGATGTTTAGGTGGAATCTCTTCCTGCACCTTGGACTCACCTTGGAGCAGCAGTGCCGTAGGAGGTTAAGAGCTCGTGTATCTAATCTGGAGGAACCGGGTTTGATTCCCAGCTCTGCCGCCTGAGCTGTGGAGGATTATCTGGGGAATTCAGATTAACCTGTACATTCCCACACACGCCAGCTGGGTGACCGTGGGCTAGTCACAGCTTCTCGGAGCTCTCTCAGCCCCACCTACCTCACAGGGTGTTTGTTGTGAGGGGGAAAGGGCAAGGAGATTGTCAGCCCCTTTGAGTCTCCTTCAGGAGAGAAAGGGGGGTTAAAAATCCAAACTCCTCCTCCTCCTCCTCTTCCTCTTCTTCTTCTTCTTCTTCTTCTTCATTACTACTGGTCCTAGTCTCTGGAGCAGCAGAAAACAAGCTTGCTCCCTCACCAACATGACATCCCCTCAAATATCTAAACATGGCTATCATGTCACCTCTTAACCTTCTCTTCACCCAACTATATCATCACAGTATTCATCACATAAGCACTGTATATATGAGTGAGAGTACACTCCATAGAGGCAGGAAAAAACCTGTTTTTCAAATTCATATTGCAGGGTTGTTTTTTTTAAATGATATCACAGTTTCAGCAAAAGGAGTGAACCAATATAGACCCTGGACCAATAAACTATTTAAACCTCTTCAGTCTGAAACCTACATACACCCTCCTCCATCAAAGCCAATTAAGCAGCAAAGTTTGGATCTACCAGGTTCGTGTGACCTGTTGTAATGACCTAAATTTGTTGCAGTGCTTTCATTCAAAGGCACAGCTTTCATGGCTGTTAATCCTTTTTTTACATCTTGCCAGGGACGAGGGATAAGAAGTCTGACTGAACAAGCCAATCAGATGGGGATCCTTTAAAGAGTTAAGTTGAAATCAGTCATCTCAGCTGCCCTGCTAAGCTGTCTTCAAGGTTGAATTCTAGAACAAACTTCTCATGAATGCAATAAAGTGTGGCTTTGTAAGGCGCAGTTGTGAGGGGGGAAAGCTAACGCAAAATTTCTTTATAAGTATACCTATTGTCAACAGGCTGTTCTGTGAAATATTTTGTTCAGTGGGACACATATTTGGCTGAGTATCCCAACATGCAGGCAAGCTGTCTCACTAGTGGGAAGTGGATTCCTCTCTCCTAGCCACAAGAACTGAATCGGAATTAACTCTAGTTAAATTTCTGTACTGGATAAACAATGGATGAAATTAAAGCCTCCCTTTCCCCTTCATGGAGTTCACAATGCAATAAAATATGTAATACAGAGTCCGCTTCCCCTGAGTTGCAAACACATAGTCTCCTATGTCGTGGGATTTTTTGAAATCTGCCCATTAGATTGGCTGATGGAAAAGCATCAAAGCATCTCCTAGCCCATGCATACTCAATATTAATGGGACAAAAATTGCATCATTTTACTAACAGTATCCCGTGCAAGTCCCTAATGGCATTTTGATAATACTAAAGGATGCAGCTTTTGATGGAAAATGTGCAGATTAATGCAAAATTGACATTTGTACCAGTGATGAATGAAAGGAGGGATTCGGGATCTGTGAAAAAAACCCATTAACCCTTAAATGGAAATCCAAGTCCCAGGTTGCTAGCAATTGAAAACTTCTACCATAGATCTTTCACAACGCACACACATTCCAAATTTGTTTTGATTTTCACTTAAGGCATATTGCGGCAATTGCACATTGGCTCGTTCTTTCAGGAGGCATTGTTAAAACAATCAGCGTGCTTCACTTAATGTCTTACATCAATTTACAGTGTACATTCTGCGGAGAATATCTTTGGAGGGAAAAAGCTGGGACGATAAAACATCTGTTGAGCAGCATTAACAGCATTTGAGATTTGAGTAACAGCAATGAAAGAGATCATCATCAAATAGCTTTATTGATAGCATTTGAAGACAAAAAAAATTACAAAGGAGGTTTAAAGACAGGAATTTTAGGGTGTAACACATCCTAAAATGGACTCTTGGTTCCCCCTTTCCTCCCAAGAGGACAAGACTTCCCTCTGTTGTTGCTTCCTAATGGTAGTATTCAGATGTTTACAGCCTCTGGAGATGGAATTCCACTCTGTATTTCTAAAATGGTCCTGGGGAGCTGCAATTACTGGAAAAAGATACTGTGCACATAGATCCAGAGGTGGGATCCAACCAGTTCTCACCACTTCTCTAGAAGTGGTTACTATTTTTTTTCTGAGTGCCTAGAAGGGGTTACTAAAGCAACCTCCCTGCCCAATAGGGACTGGAGGTGTGTGTGTGCAGCGGCGCCACTGTTTGAATCCCACCACCATTGGAACCTGTTATTTAAAATTTTGGATCCCACCACTGCATAGATCCTCCCCCCAAAAGGCAAGCAGGTCATTTCCAGACCCAACTCAGTTTGTGAAAGTAGCAGGAAGAGTCTAAGCTGGCTTGCTGCATGTTGTCATCCCCACATAGGAATTCCATAGCCCAAATCACAGAGCTGGGGATACCCCTAGAGAACATTAGGCCCTCAGTGAGTGGTAAAGTTTCCAACTCTGGGTGAAGAAGTAACTGGATACTTAAGGGTGAAGCCTGGGAGAGTGGAGTGTGGGAAGCGGAGGGTCCTTGGTAGGGTATAATGACATGCAGGCCGCCTTCCAAAGTAGCCATTTTCTCCAGAAGTCAAATAAATGTTTTAAATAAATAAATAATAAACAAATCAGTGGTTGACGCAGTCCGGAGATCAGCTGTAATTGTGGGAGACCTCCAGTTCTCATCTGGAGGTTGGCAAGCCTAAGTATGACTGTTAGTCACTCCGAGCCAACATTGTCTACTCTAACTAGAATTCTCAACTTCCAGGTGGTATCCAGAGTTCTTCCCAAAATATCTTCCCAAAAAGTGATCTCCAGACCAGCTCTCCAGGAAAAAAAAATGGCAGATTTTATGGAGTCACATCCCTGCTGAGTTCCCCTCCTTCCCTAAACCCTGTTCTTCTCAGGCACAGCCTCCAGTCGCCAAGAATTTCCCAACCCTGAGTTGCCAACCCTAACAGGCACACACCCTATGTTAAAGTGGGGAGGAAACATTTTACTTGTATACATTCTACTTGGAAATCCTTACTTTGTCAGAGGTAACCTTGAAAAAAATATGGAAGGATTTCAAACACACTCACTGTCCCACATTCCACAGTGGTCTTTGTCTGAAAAGAAAATATTGGTAGCAGGAGGAGATAACTGAAAGGAAACTATCTTAAAGAGTTATAAGCATCAAAAGGATACAGCTGGAAACGAGGGAACAGACGGGGACAAAATAAAAATAGCTGGTTTAATCTGCAGGCAAAGATTGCTTGTAGTACACAGCGGCTTGCTTTAAAATCTGCATGGAGCAAAACACATCTCCTAAAATTAATGACATTACTGCGAAAGTTGCCGTATTTATTTCAGAAAAGCAGCCTTGTTGCATACACAGCTGAGATGGGCAACTGGGATTTATATAATCTCCAAACCTCTCATTCTTGTTCCTTTCTGTACATTCCATTGTTGTTCCCCTCACAGTTGGGCATTATCCGAATTGCGTATGGGTTTTTTTTTTTTTGAAAAAAATCTTGTAACCCCTGACCTGTGGTTTTCTTTTAGACTCCCTCCATTTTGATCAAGGAGAGAGAGGCGGGAGAAATGAGGGAATACAGAAAGCCGGACAATTTCACGAGAAATTTGTTGCAGGCAGCAATTTAGCTAGCTCATTATCACAGCGTGAAGAAAAGCGAGCAGGAGCAGAAGCAAACTCAAGTAGCGCATTCATGTTTTTAATAGGCGATTTTAAAATATATATATATATTTTAGATGTCTGTCATATTGATCTGTGCTCCCTGTGGCGTGGTGGACATTCCGGGCAGCTTTTAAAGTATTTGCACAAGAGTTTTATGCAGCCTTCGTTTTCAGTAGTTTACTTACAAATATATAGGTTAAACAGCTCGATAGGAAGTTTATCCCACCCGTTTTTTTTAAAAAAAAAAACAGTTATGGTCCAAAATAGTTTTGTATTAAATTGGAAAATTCCTGGAGGTTTGGGGGTGGATCCTGGAAAGGATGGAGCTTGGGAAGGGGAGGGACCTCTGTGGGGTATAACACTGCAGCGCTCACTTTCCAAAATACCCATTTTATGCAGAAGAATAGGTCTCTTTTGTCTGGAGGTCAGGTCCCTTCTGCACATGCAGATCAATGTACTTTCAGTCCACTTTCACAATTGTTTGCAAGTGGCTTTGGCTATTCCACCAGCTGCAAAGTGCATTGGAAGTGGATTGAGAGTGCATTATTGTGCATGTGCGGAAGGGGCCTCAGTTGTAATTCCAAGAGTTCTCCACCCCCACCTGGCCTGGTGGCTGGCATCTCTACATATACAGAATATAAGCATAAGCATTTATTGTCATTGTGCACGCACAATGAAAATTTACAGCAGCATTCCTCGATGCACACAATTTCAGACTCATACCCCATCCTCACTTTCCCCTTCCTCCACCCATCCCTACACAGCCCCAAACACATCAACACGAAGCCCCGGAGTTCAGCATCGCCACAGCTCTAGAGTAGAAGCTGTCTCTAAGCCTCTTTGTCCTAGTTTTTATAGACCTGTTTCATCTGCCAGATGGTAACAGTTCAAAAAGAGAGTGTGCTGGATGAGACAGATCTCTCAGAATATTTTGGGTTTTCTTTAGGCTTCTTAGGGAAGGGGCCATGGCTCAGTGGAGAGCATCTGCTTAGCATACAGAAGGACCTGAATTCAAACTCTGGCATCTCAGTAAAAGAACTAGCCAATAGGTGAAACAGCTCTACCTAACTCCCTGGAGAGCTGCTGCCAGTCTGAACATACAATTCTGACCTTATGGACTGATGTTTGGATTCAGCATAAGACAGCGTCAGGTGCTTCATTGGAATCTACTTATTATGCAGAATGGAGCATTAAACTGAGGAGTTAACATAGTGAATCATAGCATCTCAAGTTGCAGTTTCAATAGTCATCACACACACACACACCTTTTTACAAAACTCAGAACAACAGATATTAGCACAGCTGTTATTCTGATGTGTTGGTTTGCTACTTTCAGGGAACACAACACATGGAGAAGCATTTATAAAACCAACAAACCCTCCCTTTTAGTCTTAAATCTATAATATGAACACCTCATCTACCTTCTAAATAATATCTCATCTACCTTTTTAACAGCCAGAAGCTCTTATATTGCAATGTGGATTACTTACAGGCAAAGTTCCTTTTAAGCCACATGGCTGCATGACCACGCAAACACCATATTGGTGCTGCGCAGCTCAGATGGTTGCCAGCATGGAGACCTCCTGCAGGTGGCTCACTTCCCTGCAAAGATAGAGAAGTTCTGTGCAGTTCCCTATCACAGTCGGGGCTGATTCCACATGGGCCAAAAACAGCAGTGTGAAAACGGTGCAAAAGGGTTTTAAACAGTGTAAAAGGGTTTATACTGTTTTCACACCACTGTTTTTGACCCATGCGGAATCAGCCAGAGGGACCATTGCTTACAGGTAAGCATCATAGCATTGCAGTCCCAACCATTCTACTTGAACAAAGAAAGTATATGGGAGTGTGAATTCAAGCTAATATCTGAAATATTATGAAATACTGAATTCTGTTATGAGTAGTATAATTGTAGTTTTCATATAAGCATTTCATACTTTGAAAATATACCTAGCACAATGGATATTGTCGTTTACTTTCATTGAGGAGTTTTGCTCTGGAAGAAGAGATCTGTCTTTGAAGGACTCCTTCCTCCAGTAAGACATCCTCTTTTCCCTTAGCAGTAAAGACAGTTGTGAGGTTAAAATCCAATATTATTTTGCACATAATTTTTTTCAACTGCGCATTTTTATGTATGAAGGTGCCATCACATGACATGGATAGCCCCAAGCTAGGCTGCTCTTGTCAGATCTCAGAAGCTAAGCAGGGTCCACCTAGTTAATATTTGGACAGGTGACCTCCAAGGAATGCCAGGGTCATAACATGAGGGAATGCAATGGCAAATCAGCTCTGAATGTTTCTTGCCTTGAATGGGATTGCCATAAGCCAACTATGACCACTTTTAAGGCAAGTGGGATGATGTTTGCCATTGCCTTCCTCTATGGAGCCTTCTTTGGTGGTCTACCGACCCTTAGCTTCCAGGATCTGAGAAGTTTTGTCTACACTATACCATTGCATAACAATTGCAAACTTAATGAGCTAAAAAAAATGGTGCTATAGCAAACACTGTGAATATATTAAGAATGGTTATTGAAGTATATACAATAGCAAGAAATACTGTTCGAAGATTACAGTGACTGAGGAATGACAATACACATTCAAATGCATTTCAAAGATTACAAGAATTAAGCAACAGAGGGTGAGGAAGCCTTCCTTTTTCAACACATTCTTCTTCTATATACAGATATCAAATAGACTAACATATTGTTCTGGCCTCTTCTGAAGATGAATATATGCGCTACAATAAATATCAAAGGACACTAAAGCGAGATATTATTTTTGATTTTTGAAATATAATGAAGAACTCTCCAGAGCTTATTAAACACAGCTGCAATGTGAAACGTTTCCTTATCATTTAATGATGCTAATTAATGCTAATATACAATTCAATGTTGCTTATTTACACCCAGCCCAAAGGGAGCTATGCAGATTCACTAAAATGAAGTTTAAAGGAGTCTCTCTTGTCTTGTGCAGAGACAAAACAACAGCAGAGAAATTTCATTCAGATGCACTGAGACCTCTAAGTCAGGAATCCTGGTAAAACATAATGAACTATATAATATGTTCTATAAATATAATTAAATCTAAAACAGTAATGTTCATACATACTCAGGGATCCCATATAACTACACTATCCTTTGCTTGGAGATGTCTAATAGCAGCCAGTGAAATAAAACTCTCATTACAGAGTGGAAAGTGGAATGTGAATTTAAAGGGAGAACGAGACATGATAAACCAATTGCTGTAATATTCAGCATAACTCACTTCAGCTGTATACGGGGGCTTACTGAACACTACTGAAATGTAAAAGTACTAATTTAAGGGGACCCACATACTAAGTTCAAGAGAAAAGGAAACAACTTTTCCTCTTCCATACATCAATCAGACAATACAGCTTCATTTTATCCCTTGATTTCCACAAACATTTTTGTCCCTTGATGTTTACAGTTTTACCCAGATATTTCTTCTGGAGGCCGATATTTTTTGAGCCACCTTTTTCCTTGTGCAAAATGTTTCTGTTGGTTGTATTTGTCCCACCTACCTCCAGTCAACTGTGTTCGATGATTTGACTGGTGTGATCAAGCCACTCCCGGTCTTCTTGAAGGTGAACAATGTCTTCCTTTTCTAAGCACACTAAAATATTGATATATCATGGAATCATCACAGAGTTGGAAGGGACCATCTAGTCCTACTCCTTGCTCATTGCAAGATTAGACTAGAGTATCCCTGACAAATGTTTGACCAGCCGCTGCTTAATGACTTCCAGCGAAGGGGAACTCACTACCTCCCTAGGCAGCTGATCAGGGGCGTAACGAGGCAGCCCTGGGCAAACTGTAGCCCTGGGCAAAACCTGAGTTGGATGCCCCCCCCCCCATGGGCCAAATTTTTTTGCACCAGGACATTGGTGCCTGCAGGGGGTGCATTTTTAGACATATCAGCACCAATATTTCAGCATATCATCAGGAGACTGTCCTTATGCAAACATAAGTTTGGTGAGGTTTGGTTCAAGGAGTCCAAAGTTATGGACTTCCAAAGGGTGCCATCATCTCCAGATGATACCCTGAAATTTTGGTGCTGATACATCCAAAAATGCACCCCCTGCACGAACATCCTAGAAATTTGCCCAAGAATCTTTGTTCTGCATTGAGTTTTCTGCATTGCTGTCAATGGGGGTTGCAGGCTGTGGGGGCGGGGGGGGGCACATTTCTGAAGGCACAGTCTCAAAACTTTCAGGGTCTCATCAGGAGACTGCCCTAATGATACCCCCCAAGTTTGGTGCAGTTTGGTTCAGGGGGGCAAAAGTTATGGACCCTCAAAACTGTAGCCCCCATCTCCTATTAAATCCCATTGGAAACAATGGGGGATAGGGGCACCCCCTTTGGGAGTCCATAACTTTGGACCCCCTGAACCAAACCTCACCAAACTTGGGGGGTAGCATAAGGACAGTCACCTGATGATACGCTGAAATTTTGGTACCGCTAGCCTAAAAACTGTGCCCCCTGTAGGCCAAAAATGGAAAACCACTAAAATACCCAAAAACGAACCCAGCATTTTGATGCCCCCCACAAGGTGATGCCCTGGGCAGCTGCCCACCTTGCCCAATGGGCATTACACCAGTGCAGCTGATTCTACTATTGAACAATTCTTATTGTTAAATAATTTTCCTAATATCCTAATATCATGCAGGATTAACTTAGACAAATGTTTGACGAGCTGCTTCTTAACGACTACTGACTTCCAGTGAGGACTTCCTCCTCTCTGCTGCCCTCATTTTATGTTGCTATTGTCCAGTGGGTTTCATGATCTCAAGCATAGCCTTTTCAAACCATAAGCCCTTCTTGCCTCTCTTTTGAGTAGAAAAGTCTGTAGTATATAACCCACTGGGAAGGGTTAAGGTTTTCTTGGAAGCAAAACAAACCGCTGCTTCTGCCATGTTTTCATGGATAGTCTCATGAGGCAAGTCGAGCTTTCTGTATCTTCAGGTAGTTCCACAAAAAGCATTTGTTGTGTGATTGCCACTAAAATTTTGTCCATGGCATTAGGGTGTTCGGCTGTGCACTCAAGAGCAGCACAGTTGCTCTGATTCCTATTTTTCTGCCCAATTTTCCCAAGAGGGGACAGAAAGTCTTATTGATTATTACACAGAATAGCCCAATTCAACAGAGTTCCAGTTGCATCTGCTCTCCTTTCTAAAAACTCTTTTTTCTATAAATGCAGGTGGGCTAAATATACAAAAACTGGCCCAGCCTCTCTTCCCTTCCTTTTTACATTCTTTTTCTTTGATTGTAATGATGCAAAGCACATATTTCCCCATTGCAATTGGTTTTCTGCTGGAGCTATCTTGATTTCCTGTAGGTTTGGTGCCAGGTTGAACTCCCCATGATTCCAATCCCCCTCCACTTCTGAGGAAAACAAAATGCTGCTTTCTTTCCCCAGAGGAGTCTCATCTGAAAAGCGGAGAGAAATAGCCCCTGAAAACATCAGAGGCCCTTTTAAAAATGGCTAAACATGATCATTTTCTTTAGTTTCCCCCCCCTTGCCTGTTACTTATTCTGACTAATAGCCCACAAACAGGCATTTAGTACCTCCTAACGTGGGACCACCTACTCGTTTAATTTTAGACTTTTCAGGAACAATGAGTACATAAACTGTCATTGATCACTCAGCACTTTTACCACTGCTGCTGGAAGATCTCTGTTATTCTTGAAATTTCGCCTGCTTTACTGTTCATTTTTTATTCCGCAGATCTCACACAAAGGGAAAGGCAGGCAGGAAGAACAATAGTAGTCCAGGGAGACAATAATCAAAGCAGCAATGCAATTAAGTGAGATGTGTGTGAACTTTGTCCTTGCAAGCACAATTGTGGTGCAAGCATCTTTTCCTGGGGCTCTTTTGAATGGCACTTTCAGGTTCACCATGAATTCTCCACAATTCAGACGTGTGAGGGTGCTTCATCTACACCAGGGGCAGGCAACTATTTTGTTCTGAGTGCCAATCAGCCTGCGTCACTGGCCCATGAAGATCTTACCGTGTTAGCAAACAACGAAGGGATCAAAAGGCTGCAGTTGGCCAAATAAGCTGAGCACTTCTGGGGATCACCTCAGTGCTTTGGGTGAAGAACTGGTCAGCAAAATGGCCTGGTGTGCCATTGTTTGTTGGAGGGAAGGCAGCACGATATAGCCCATTCTTGTCAGATCTCAGAAGCTAAGCAGAGTTGGTATTTTGATAGAAGACCACCACGGAAGACTCTGCAGGGGAAGGCAATGACAAAACACCTCAGCTTCTCGCTTGCTTTGAAATCCCCTTGCAACTTTTTAGCTTTTGCTACAAAAGCCCCTGGCCAATACTTTTTTAGTCCTTGAGGCCACAATGGTTATAGTGCTTTGCTTCCATCATCCCAAAAGCTACAAGTATATAAAGAAACATGGCAGAACAATAAGTATGTTGTTGAGAATCTGCCCACCACGCAAACTCAAGGGACTTCTAATATTGTACAGAGGGATACGTATAGCACTCATAAGACATTGTCACAGTGGCTTGTGGCCATACAACCTGTGACTTCTATGGGTGGGCACAACTTTTTGGCAAATGGCACACAAATTTGGCAAATGTCAGGTTTTAAAAGCTCAGAAATTTTGGTCAAGTTGAATAAAGTCAATACCCTTTTTTTGGGGGGGGGTGATTTTGTTTTATCAAATCACTACCCCTAAGGCCTTTTCTCCTACTGCACAGAGATTGCAATCGACCTTTCTCACTGGGTTAAACATCTTGGCATGCAGATGTCCCTGGTTCAGTCCTCAGCATCACAAGTTAAAAGGATCAGATAATAGGTGATATGAAACCGCTCTGCCTGAGAACATAGAGAGTCACTGCCAGCCTGAATAGACAATCCTGACCTTGATGAGCTGATGGTCTGATTCAGTATAAAGAGATTCATGTATTCAAAGAACCACAATGCCACCACAGCTTTGCAGGGCAGTAGAAAAATCCTATCCAGACAGAGTTCCATGGACAACTCACAGTAGGCTTTCTCCTCCTATTTCCATTTTCCCTACCTTCTTCTGAGTCAATTTGCAAGGAATCATGTCTATCCATGCTTTGTTGTCTTTCCTGGAGCAGGGAGCTTCCATTTCCTGGTCAGCAAATACCCTGACTACTACTCCCGATTACTTCATTTATTCCTCTTCGAGCATCTCGGCCAGGGGTCTGCAACCTGCGGCTCTCCAGATGTTCATGGACTACAATTCCCATCTGCCCCTGCCAGAACGGCCATTTGGCCATGCTGGCAGGGGCTGATGGGAATTGTAGCCCATGAACATCTGGAGAGACGCAGGTTGCAGACCCCTGATCTAGGCTGAGACTGTGCTGAGTAAATACATGAAGGTCCTGCTTTCTATTCAATCAGACCATCTGTCCGACAATATTGTCTGCTCTGACTGGCAGCAGCTCTCCAGGGTCTCAGACATTGGCCTTTCAGATTATACATCATCATTTTAACTGAAGCTGCCAGAGACTCAGAGTGAGACCTTCAGTATGCAAAGCAGTCGCTCCACCACTGAACTGTCGCTTTCCTCCAGTTTAGCGCACTGAGGAAGCACTCAGGTTCTTTTTGGAGATACTCCCAAAATGATCACATAGAAAAGGAAGGAGCCAGAAGGACTCTACGGGGCTATTTCACACCCAGAGCAGAACTGGCACAGCATTTGCAAGCTTTCATACCATGTCATCAAGCACACAACGAGAGCTTGCGAGGATGCTAAATGAGGTTCAAGAGCCGCAGCAGATGTTCACCCTGATGTCATCGGGGAAGCGTTGCAGTGCCAACATTTGCCACTTGCTCATGCCAAGATTTTATTACCATCTAATGAGATTGGACAAATTAGCCTGAAGAATGTTCAGAATGGAAAAGAATGGAGGTGGAGGATAGGGAGCAAATATTACGGAGAACTAATAGGTCACCCCTTCCTTTGTTTACATTTAACAGAGAAAGACGCAGGGAACAGCATTATGGTAAGTGGGGAAAGGGATTTGAACATTATCATGGTTTTTAAAGGGAGACCTTTTGAGCAATAGGTTCGAATTTCCTTTTGAACCCTGGAGACTTTTGGCATACTCCTTGAAAGGAAAAAAAAAGATTGTTATATCTAAGTGCCAATGGACATGGGCTGTACCCCTCAGTGTTTTCATAATTATTTAAGGTAGCCACAGAGGCTCCAAGTGAGATGGAAACAATGGTGCAGAGGGAAGGGGGTCTTAATCCATCCTGTCCCTCCTAAGGTGCCATTTTCACTGATTGTCCCGGCAATGCTAATTGCAGCTTTGTGAAGGCAATTTGCATCATTTCATGGGAGGTGGGTGGCACAGGGGACTATTAGAAATCTCCTCCTTCCCCAAGCGCACCTGCTATGACCAAATTCAGAGTCCCCTCCTGTGGTTGCTTTCAAGAACTAGGTCCAACCTCCAATCTTCTGTATCACATTTAGTGCAGCGCTAAAAATGTTAGTGTTATGAACATTATTACAAGTGACTCAGAACTCAGTGGGACTTACTTCAAAATCAGCCTGCATTGGATAGGACCTTAAATTCCACCCTATTTTTTTCAATGGAATTTATTTGGGACTAATATTTAGTTGGTTGTGTTTTATAACTACAAGTACACTTACTAGGAAATAAATCCTCCTTGAATGTGAAGAGACTGCCTTCCAAACAAACATGCCTAGAATCGGACGAGACTGTAGAAGCCAGAGCTATAGGAACACTCAATCTCAATCTCAATCTTCAGTAGAAAAATTGAACACCATGTCTGACTTTCTTTGGCCCCTTCCGCACACGCAAAATAATGCGTTTTCAAACCACTTTCACAACTGTTTGCAAGTGGATTTGGCTATTCTGCACAGCTTCAAAGAGCACTGAAAGCAGTTTGAAAGTGCATTATTCTGCATGTGCGGAATGAGCCTTGGAGTCTAGTTGCATTAGCCCTGGTGGCCCCAATTTGGCAAAAGAAGAAGATAAAAGTTTGGATTTATACCCTTCTTTTCTCAACCACAAGGAGTCTCAAAGTGGTTTATAAACTCCTTCCCTCCCTCTCCCTGCAACAGGCACCTTGTGAGGTAGGTGGGGCTGAGAGAGTTTGGAGAGAACTGTGACTAGCCCAAGGTCACCTAGCAGGCACCATGTGTAGGAGTGCAGAATCAAACCCAGTTCTCCAGATTACACCATGCTTAGACACCACTCTCAATCCTTATACCAATACACCATGGCAAGACATAAAGATTCTAAATAAATTGTGACATCTTTTTTTTTTCTTTTCAGACTTTGCCATAGTGTAAGGCACAAGCATAGGATACAGACCCCCATATACAAACACATCAATCTGCCCCCATAGTTCTAGCCCAGAAGCCTGGGTAGTTATTGGGCTGGAAGCCTTTAGGAAGGGGAAGAATTTAGACTTGCTACATGATAGTGTTTTCTGGGTCCTTTCTGTCTCAGTACAGCCACGGTGGTTCCATGTTTTCCTTTTCACATCAAAGATTTTGGACAATTACAAATTGCTCTGCAATCCAGCCCTAGATTCTCTGGCAAAGCTTTGTGAAGCTGAATCAATGATTTTATTGACAATGATCCTATCTACACTTGATATCAGACAGACAGCTGTGGTGATGCAGGAGGTGAAGACCTCCAACAGTGGCCATATGTGTGAATGCTACCTCATGTCACACAGCCAGGCAGAGACAGCTTACTCACATGCCAAAACTTAAGGAATTAGTGAACAATGGTCTCATAGGAATAGCCTCCATTTGCTAACCTTCTCACTTCAAAATTATGATTTAATCCACTCACTCTCCTCTCTGCAATCGTATTTATCCTTTCCCAGCTTTGAAAAACAGTCAATACAACCATTGTATAGTTAAACTCTAAAGGAGCTGTAGGCATAAGACATTGAAACATTACACTGTACGCTATCACAGCTTTTTACTGGAAAGGGAAATGACCAGAAGATGGTACTGCAGTGCTCAGCAGGGATCAGGTGACACGAGAGAATTTCACATGGTCTTATACAGCTCACGAATAGGCCATGCCTCTTAAATCTGAGTTACTTGTTACTCAAGCATAGACTGAGCTGTCTTGGGGAATTACCTATCCTTGCTTGGCTTCCTACTTACACGCCCTAACAGCTACAAAGGTCTACTCAGGTGGAAAAAATGTCCCATTTTAAATAGCTTGGAGGACATCTTCTGTGTTCTAAGTAGTTTTTTTTTTAATGCTATGGACCATTCATTGTGGCAAATTTAATCATTCAGTGTCAATTACACTGTAGCAGAATTGTGGCTTCAACAGTCATTTACTAGCTTTAATTAAACTGATTTCCAGCTAATTTTTGGACAATATCCCTCCAATTACAAGGGGCATCTATTATAATGGGAGCTTTCACAAGTGCCGATTTGCTTTAAAGACTAGGTGGATATACAATTATACTTGTATTATCTTTCAATGTGTTCTGGATAGCAGTGATGACCAGCATTGCTTTACATGGCTTAGAGGGCTGTGTTAATGAAACAGAATAGCACTGCAAGGGGGAACCCTATACATTAAGGAAACATTAAAGTCCATTATCTTCATTAGCTAAGTACATCTCTCCTAACCGAAAAGGGAAAAAAAAACTGGATAAGTTTACCCTAAGTAACAGGATGGTCCAATAATTGCTGCCAAATTGCATATAGCTAGCTGCTTTCACATGAACATTCGAATACTTCTGCAATGTGGGATTTTATTTTTTAATTACCTTGCTTTGTATGTCTTTCTTGCATATATTCAGAAGAGATTTGGTCAAAAGAAAAACTGATATGACAGCTCCCAGATCTGGGAGGGGGAAATACAATTGAAGGCCTATTTATTAAGTTTACTTCATTTCAATCATGCTGTTCTTTTTCAAGAATGCCTTCCATTTTATTTTGTGAAAGAAGTGAATGCGTGTGAACAGTTTTTTTTCCCTTTATGAAAAGACTTGAAAGATAGTGCAGAATAGCTCTGGAGCGCATTGGGTCCAAAAAGTTATTCTGAGCATTCACAGAGTGCCTTTTTCCATCCAGCTTCTCCACATATGTTTAGAATAAAGGAACAGAATAATTCAGTCTTGAAACTTTGGGTATGAATTCTTTCATTTTGTTGGTGGTCTTGCAGCCTAAGAGCAGAAAGCAGGCTGTAGTTGGAGACTGAAATAACAGAGGAAACCGACTAGAAAAACAAGTACTTTCTCAAAAAATGTATAAAAGTGTAAAAAATCATCTCCCCTTTTGAAGGCTTTTTTTGAAGGAGACGGGGTCTTTTTGGAAGGACTAGAATGCAGTCACCAGGCAATCCTTACACATAATTTGATATGGATTTGTATTGCACAAAGATGAACTTCCAGCCAATGGGTGCACAGAATCAAGAAGTAAGTTCTTCACATTCCAACCACACCCCAACCTCCCTTACCAAAACCTGAGGGCCTCAGGAACTGAGGTGCGGCCTTTCCCCACTCCCTTCCATGGAGGGAGGAGAAACCCCGTGCTACTCTCCTCAAGTAGCGCGGGGCTTACGGTAAGTGGGGAAAGGCCTGTGGTCACAGAAGCAGGTCCAGTTGTGAGTCCAGCAAGCAGGATAGACCCTCCAAATCCTTTACAAACTCCTTCCCTTCCTTTCCCCATAATAGTCACCTTGTGAGATTAGTGGGACTGAGAGAGTTCTGAGAGAACCCTGACTAGCCCAAGGTCATCCAATAAGCTTCATGTGTAAAAGTACAGAATCAGACCTGATTCACCAGATTAGAGTCCACCATCCCAGGAAGAGGAGGAATCAAACCTGGTTCTCCAGATCAGAGTTCACTGCACTTAATCACAACACCAACCCCATAGTTAACCTAGGACACAAAAAATCCTTTGGCTGGCTTTGCATATAATTCACATGATGCCGGGAGTGCATGTCCAGAAAATCCAGCATTAAAACAAATTTCAGGTCAGTACTGACTCCATTTCAGGTCAGTATTGTACAATTAGGAGTGAAGATTGACTTCCTCAGCCTTTCCCCAATCTGAAATGGTACCGTGGCACTGCTACTTATCCTGTGAGGTAAATGTACAGACACAATCAAGAGTACATGAATGTTTACCCCAGGGAGAAACAGGAGACCCAGGGCCTTATTCAAGTTCGGAAAATGGGATAGGACAAAAGGTAGTAGTCCTATTACCCAACGGGGGTGTGCAACCTTCTGTCACCTGCTCCCATTGCCTGACACTGGTTTTCTTTTTTAAAAAAGAAAACAACTTTGAATGATTCAGAGAAGAAGTCCCTTTCTTCCAAATGCTGGGGTTTCCCTGCCCCCACCTCAGAAAACCACACAATCAAAACTATTTCTAATCTCATTCAAATGACTCTCTGGAGAGTTAACTAGCCCTGCACCCAATTCAACAGCAAGTTTGCAGAATGGATTTTGCCGGTGGCTCCTGGCGGTCATCAACAGTCTGCAGACTCATTCGATGCAGTGTCATTATAGCACATAGAAAGGGAAAACTTCTTGACACGTCGGCAATGATACAAAGTGTGGGGGAAAGCCAACTATTCCATTAAGCAAAGGGCGGGGGGACTGGAAACTCTAGCTTGTGGGAGGGGGTGGCTCAGAAGCTTATAATGAAATCGGGCTGCCTCCCCTAATTGTTTCAGCATCTTGTATGAAGACTTTTATCACAGTGGTGTCTGCTGCTTGCGGAAGGGGAAGCTGTCAACAGCATTTGGTTGCCTTCTGCTCAGACCTTCCTGTTTACTAACCTTTGGTTTCATCCAATTGCTTCAGTTGCAGCCTTTCCCCCTCTTGATTTACAGCCAAACACCCTCAACCAGAAAGCAATTTGGGGTAATTAGTAGTAGGGATGCCTCTAAGACAAGAGCGGTTGAGTTCTTTTAATTCTGCAAAGCTGATTTTATTCTTCCGCCCCTGCTCTCCGAATAAACTTCAGTAATGTTAATGGTAGCTGAGCCATTTACAATTACTGGGATTGCAATATCGGGAAGGGAGGGTTGGAGAAGGAATTGAGTTTCACACGAGATCTCCTCCTCCTCCTCTTCCTACTCACAGCTTTTATTGAGGTAATTTAGTTGAAGGGCACTCAGGTGTTAAAAGAGATTAGCGAGTAATGAAATTGCTATTGCCTAGGTCTTTTGTAGCGGCCACTCTCCTTTATATATATATATATATATATATTTTAAGGTTTTCTCAGGAAAAAAAATGTGTGGCAAGTGATGACAAGACTGGGTTGAGGGATACAGTCAGGTTTAGTTTAGGTAGGCTTCCAATTGAGAGTCCCTGAGGTCCATAGCTTGAATTACAAATGAGGGTGGAGCAGGCAAAAGACACTGCTCTGTTGATCTGGCACAGACAGATGACCAAGGACCTACTATTTATACCTGCCCTGAGCAATCAAGGCCATTTCTGCACGGCACAATCATACGTTACAACCGGTTTCTTACAATCTGGGTCTGTTTTATTCCAGTTTCTCCCTTTGCATGACTGCCTGTTTCTGGGAAGGAATTGAGTGAAGACCAGGAGGGAATACTCCAGTTTCTTTTGCACGAGCCCAGGTCTTTTGTATTTACACCACAAGTGTATCTGCCCATGCCCGGTGTCCTGCACCTACATATCAGCTTTGTAACAATATTTAGGGGGGTCATGTGACTGGGATATCACATGCATGGCATTGTTCAGCACTGTAACAATATTTAGGGGGTCATGTGACTGGGATATCACCTGCAATACCGTGCATGCGATAGTTCAGCTGTGTGTCAATATTTAGTCTAGTGGTGGGATTCAGCAGGTTTGCACCACTTCGGCAAAAACGGTTGTTAAAATGGTGCTTGTAAACAACCAGAAATTAAATTATTTGAATTCCACCACTGGAACCGGTTGTTAAATTATTTGAATCCCACCACTGATTTAGTCCCACACTTTCCTCTTGCATCAGGCTCTGAGCATCCACTTAAAACCAAGTATAAGGTCACCTCTCTAAACAACTTTATGACCAACTGCTTCAAGACACAGTAATTTACAATATCTGGCAACAAGGTGTCTGTTGTGGGAAGAGGAAGGGAAGGGAGTTTGTAAGCCACCTTGAGTCTCCATACAGTAGAGAAAGGCAGGATATAAATCCAAACTCCTCCTCCTCCTCCTCCTCCTCCTCCTCCTCCTCCTCTTCCTCCTCCTCTCAAGTGTTCTCAGTTATAAGGGTAAAGTCTATGTGTGTACATGGGTGGATTGTGTGTCCCCCTTTTTCTTTTCTTTTTTTCTGCCCCCCCCCCCCCCCCCCACATATCAGAATCTAGTAGGTAGGGGGGAGCCTTTTTGGAGTTTCTGACTTATGTTGGACTGAGAGAAGATCTTTTGTAGAGGTTTCCTCCAATAATTATATTCTAGGAAGCCTAAAGTTTCATATTGCCATGTTAGTGATTCAAATGATCGATTTTTATACTGAACTGTATTGCTATTAGATGGTTTTACTGGTTGTTTTGTATTATGCTATAATGACATTGTTTGCCAGCCTGAGCCTGGTCTGCAGCAGTAGGGTGACATCTAACTCTGAAATACATTACAAAAAAAAAATGCCTGCTTGCACCTGATGACATGCATGTGCTTAGTATGTCACATGTACAGAACATTTATCTATGACAGGATGCCTTCTCCAGGAATGCAAAACTTTTACCATTTTATGCAGTAGACCATAGTTTCAATTGAGGCTGTGATAAAACTGATCTGTGTCTATTGGTTTTGAAAAGTTTGTTGTATAAGGCCCTTTCCCCACTCACCTTTGTCCAAGGGTTGCTGCGCGCAATTCCCAGCACGCGCAATTCCTGGCGCGCGCCCCGGCTTCCCCACGACCCCGCGCTCTGCGCAGGGTCATCAAAAGGCGCCATTTCAAAAGGCGCCAGGAATTACACGCACTGAGGGGGCGCAAGAGAGGCAGCGTCGGGGCGGCTGCGTTCTCACCGCCCCTGAAGTGGGGAGTGATGCTGGACCCCGTGCTACTTTAGGAGAGTAGCGCGGGGCTTAAGGTAAGTGGGGAAAGGGTCTAAAAGACAATTGAAAATGTGCAATTATTTTTAAAAGACTATTGCGCTGATGAATCAAAAACCTTGAAAATTATTTATTTGACACATTGAAGACCCCGAAATCATAGCATGTCTCATAATGGAGTCTCAGCACTGAGGGAAACATCAACATTATTACTTAAAATGAGTACTCAACTTGTTAGTAAGAGTTAGAAGGAATAAGAATCAATGAAAATAGCTAATGGAGCATAGAGGTCTTATGGGGGTGGGCTTCAATTTGAAAAAAAAAGCTGGTTGCAAAGGCTGATGCAAAAACAGAGTGGGGAGAGTGGGGCATGGATTCGGAATACAAATTTGAAAGCAACTAAAGACAAATCAAGGACAAGCGGACGGTTGGAAATTTGACTAAAGAGTATTCCATAATAGATTTGAAAGACAGATCTGAAAGCAACTGAGGAACAATTGAGGAAGAGAGCAAAGGAGGAAGCTCTGCTAAAGAGATTGCATAATGGAATTGATCAAACATCTCTTGGTGATAGCATAATGGTTCCGTGTTCTTTCCTTGACATTAAGCACTCAGTTGAAGCACTTCAGTGGAACATCCTTTCTTTCCTTGGTATGCAGAAGGAACTTAATCTTTGGATTCCTTGAGCATCCTGGCTTGTATTAATATTTGATTCTGTGGACTCCCAACTGGACTTTAGCAATAATTAAACACATTGTAACGCTAATCCCTTGTACTGATAGTACCATTGGAGAAAACAGCATTATATACTTTCCTCACAGAGAATAATAAGGGTATTAATGCCACACTTGACACTTGGCAGTCTTGCTTTCCTTAGCTTGGCAACCGGAATAGCAAGAGGCATAAGGAATGCAACACATTTCTGGCTGCAGCACTCCTGCTAAAGTAACAAGAAAAAAATTGGCATTTAATGATATGCAAAGTGTTGTTCCTGCTTGATTGTAGTATACTATGCATGCCTTCGAGCATGACTTAAAGTAATTTAACAACTGGAATAACAGGCATTCGGGAAGAAACTAATTTCATACGAAAGGAGATCGCGAGCATGAGCCTTGTTCATTAGAAAAAAGTTTCCACACCACGCTAGGCAATGTTGGATATGGAGGAGAAAGAGGATTTCAGGCAGTTCTCTTCAGCTGGTTCTGGATCAGATTATCTTGGCAAATAATTGAAGTGCAGTGTGTGTCCTAGATACTCCGAATTGACCCGCTGTCTTTATTTGGTTAAGCTTCCTGGCCAGGGGGGGAGCGGGATTAGACTATCCAGGAGACTCTTGTTTAGGAAATCCCGAAACATTTGGGAGCAGTGCCCTGGGAGGGTCTTGTTTAGGGAGGGGAAGAAGCTCAGGGGGGCTATGTTGTTGTGGAGTTCACTTCCTAATGCAGCCAGGGGACCTGATCACAGCAATCTGGAGAAGGGTTACAAGCTCTGGGTTGGGAAATGCCTGTAGATTTTGGAGGTGGAGTTTGAGGAGGACTGGGTTTAGTGAGAGGGTCTTCAATGTGGTATAATGTCATAGAGTTCACCTTCCAAAGCCACCATTTTTTCCAGGTGAACTGATTTCTGTCACCTGGAGATCAGTTCTAATAGTGGGAGCTCTCCAGCTGCCACCTGGAGAATGTTGTGGGGAACCACCAGCACCCCTTTAAAGTACTTTGTAATCTAATACTTCTACTGTATACTCAATAGCAATGTCATTAAGCGGCTGCAATATACAGTCCTCCTAGTAATCCAAAGTCATTAAAAGTAAAAGACAGCAATCCTAGTAATCCAATTGGCCATGCTGGCAGGGGCTGACGGGAATTGTAGTCCATAACATCTGCAGTGCCAAAGGTTTGCCACCATGGGACTAGTCAATCCAGAGGCTACAGATTCTCACAGATGCCAAGACATGAGGTCATATATCCCTTGTCCCTGTTGCCCTTGAGCCAGGGCAGACAGGACAGAGAGAGGAAACTACACCCAAAGCCCAACCTGCCTGCATGACCCCCCCACCCCCCACCTTGCCCTGTTCCCAGCCCATCCATGCCCCGCTCTACCCCGCCCCACCCATGAGAGGGGGCATGGGGGGCATTTGCTGCCCCCACATGACGCCAATGGCGCACGCCCTGGGCACAGCACCTCCGCCCCGTGGCAGCTTCACCACTGCATCGAGCAAGTCTCTAAGATACTCCATAGTACATCAATAGGCTCATAGGCTACTGATCAGTAGGCTCATAGGCTATTGGTATATATTTAGCAATGGAAGTTCTCATTCCTCATTGCTGTCTCTGATAAGTCTCTATCCTAATTGTCCTTAATTTTCTATAATTGGGGGATGATTCAATAGAGGGAGTGTAAATTGTGAGCAACATGGTTAATTCATTCCATCCTTTGGTTTCTAGCAGTCACATCTAGCAGTATATAGGAAAGTATAGATCATGTCCAGCTCATATGCATATAAATATATGTGCCCGATCAGTAAAGACACTCTTTGCATGCAGAAAGTTTCAGGTTCAATCCTTGATACTGCTAATTAAAAGAACCCTTTTAAAAAGCCACACCAGTCAAAGTAAACAATACTGAGTTAGGTGAACAAGAGGTATCATATGGGTAGACAATTTCATATGTTCATGGTACCGATAGCCATTTCGTAGATTTCATTTACAGAGGTATTTTTGAACTGCTGACAACACATAGTTGATAACAGATACAACCCCTTTCAACAATTGAACTAGTGGAGGAGAGTCTATTGTGAAGGCAATTACGGTAATACAACACAGGGAACAGAGCCTTTAGTAATCTGTAGAGATGTCGAGAGCAAACATGGTGTAGTGGTTAAGAGCTGGGAACTCTTGTTGGAGAATCAGGGTCGATTTCACACTCCTCCACATGAAGCCAGCTGGTGACCTCAGGCCAGTCACAGTTCTGACAGAAGTCACTCAGCCCATGTGAAGGCAGGCAGTGGCAAACCACCTCTGAATGTCTCTTGCCTCCAAAACCCTATGGGATCACCACAAGTCTGCTGTGACTTGATGGTGCACACACATACAGATGTTGAAGGGAAAGTTTGGTGTGAGACTAGACGTGCAGGCTAAGCCATAGCCCAAACTCAAGTCCTGCCCTATTAGTGCCATAATTGACTTGTTTCCATTTTGTTTGATGTTAAAATAAATCATTTTGTCTCAATTCTCGTAACAAATTCTCTCTCTCTCTCTCTCTCTCTCTCTCTCTCTCTCTCTCAAACTCCTTTAACATCAAAGATTCCTTTTATTAAAAACAAATACTGATCTCTTTCTATTTTGGCTATATGCATAGGTGGCTACCATTTTAGCGATTATGTCTTAGTACTCACTTTAAATATCCTTTTGAGTACTGCAGTCATTTAAACACCATTGAATTTGCTAGTAATGTGTGTTTTTTTTCTTGGTGCACAGAATTATCATCTTCCCTGTTTCTTTGGCTGTATGTCTGGATGATAGCTAGCAATATAAAGACTGGTTTGTACATAATTATAGTAATTCAAACCAAGAGTATGTTATTTTGAGGGGAGGGGGAGAAATTAACATTGTCTAAAAAGAAGTATAAATTTCAGTTACAAATCAGCGGCAGAAGTTGTGGGACTAAAGTCATTAAAAGTATAAGACAGCAATCCTAGTAAAAATATGTGCATGTTTTAAACCCAACTAATGCTAGACAGATGGAGTCTTCTCTCACTCGAAAAGGTTCCCTGTTGGATATCTCCATGATATTCTCCATCATTTTTTTTTCTTAAATGAACTTAAATTCTTTCTATGGTGCTGCAACTGTTCAGATGATAAAGAAAAATAAGAAACATTCTGGTGCAATACATCACAGTGATTGAAATAAGGGGAAGAGGAATATGATTAATATAAAGCAGAATTATATTTGTATGATAGTCTTCATATAACAAAGTTGTCTGTTGTGGGTTTTCTGGGCTGTGTGGCCCTGGTCTGGTAGTTTTAACCCCTAACATTTTGCTTGCCTCTATGGCTGGAATCTTCAGAGACATGATGTGTGAAAGAAAATACACAGTTTACTGTGATGTGCCACTGAAGATGCCAGCCATAGAAGCGGGTAAAATATTAGGAACTAAAACTACTAAGTCAAGGCCATACAACCCAGAAAAACCACAACAGCCAGTTGATACCAGTCATGAAAGTCTTCAACAATATAACAAATAAGTTGTTAGATGAGATTCTGTCAGAAGCACAGTGAAATTAGGCTTTCCTCTGAGAATGTGAGATTTCTACTGGCCACAATCCCACCCCGGGTTGATGTATTCTCACATGTGCACTGTGAGTTTGCCTGCATGTATAAGCATGTTTCCTCTTCATTGCCACAACCCCAAGATATAACACGCAGCCTTTTAAGTAACTACTTCCTTGGGGTACCCTGATAAGGCTGCCTCTGAGCAAGTACAAACAGCAAAGCTTCCAGTTATTCAGCTTCCCCTGTGTGTGTGTCCTTAGCAGGTATGAGCAGTCTTCAGGACATAGGTAGGATCTGAGACACAGTTAGCTTTCTTAAACACGAAAGAAGCTTTCTTACTAAAACTCCAACTAGAGCACATACATGGGGAATAGCTATCATAGCTGGGAGCATAAAGATCTAAGAAATGAAATGAAAACATCAGTTTATCTAAACTGCCTTACTTAGTTACCACGTTGGCAGGGGCTGATGGGAATCATACTCTATGAACATCTGGAGAATCAGAGTAGGACACCCCTACCATTGATGGAGCAAACACATCCACATCCTGCTTGCTGTTCCATTGCAGAGGCCCTGGGCACAGAATCTGGAGTACGTTTTTGAAACCAGAACAAAGTTTTTGGTTCCACCGGTCCAGATTTAGAATCCTGCACCTTACGGGAGATGCCCAACTCTTGGCCGATGAATTCCTTGAGCACATAATCCTCGTCTTGCTCTCTCTCCCCAATCAGATTTTATGATGGACATTCATCAGCCCCTTTTACAGGAAGGCCATGGTCTGCTTTTCCTGCTGAAACCAAGTTCGTATTGTCTCTGACTCTTCCCTCTCAGGAAAACAAACAGTTGCGGTGATTTCAGGGTCCCTGATCATAACAGGAGCCACAATGAGGAAAGATCTGGGCTCCAGTCAGTGCCAGACATACCACCAGAAGCAGGGGAACAACCAGCAAGGGGAACAACCAGCAAGTGCCAGCCTAAATATCATAGCTGACCCACAGGAACATACAAGTCCGTCAGATACACAGTTCCAAGGATGAGAAGACTTTAAATGTCATATTTAGCATGTTGAATTGAACTTGGAAACAAACTGGTAGCCTATGTACCTGTTTAAAAATGGGCAAACTTGGGGTGGAAGCCAACTAATGTTGGCTCCACTAGCCTGTTCCCACCACATACCAGCATCCAATCAGGATGCCAGTGCAGCTCCCTGGTGCCCCAGACTTCCACTGCCAGCTATTCCTAACAGTAATGGGGTTGCTGTATACAGTTTCCAGGTTGCCTTGAAGACAAGTTCAGTATAGAGCACATTACAGTTTTTCAGCCATGAGGGTATAGAAGTGTGGATGAGCATAGTCATATTGATTGAGTTAGGCAGCCCAATTCCCAAGCCCCCAGCAGCCAGGGACGGTGCCACTGTGGTGCTGCCCCACCACCTCTAGAGGGCTTTCTGGTGGCATGTGGAGAAAAAAAAGTTTTTTTAAAAAACCCTGTTGCAAAGCCCTTCATAGATCCTAATGGGTTTACACAGCCCAAAATGGTTGCGTAAGTTCAGGATTTGGGCTTTGGCACAACTTGGCACAAACCTGGGGTGGAAGCCAACTAATGTCAGCTCCACTAGCCTGCCCCCACCACACACCAGCATCCAATCACAATGTCATTTGGATTAAGCCATTAGCAAGGAGAGAGAGTTGGTAAACCAGATGTGACTGATAGAAAATACTTTGGGCCATAGCACCAGCCTGCTTTCAAACAGCAAGTCTGAAACCACGAACATCCAAAGCTCTAAACCTAATTTCTCATTCATTTCTCATTCATTTTAACCTTTAATGGCATATATCTAAACCTAATTTATATTCCTAACCAGAAATTTACACATACACATATGCAGAGATATTAGTAACAACTTAAATGTTGTGATTAGTAACAGATGAAATGTGTGCTTCTTTAATGAGCAAATGTCATGAGCCCAACCAGAAAAGAAAAGAAAAGAAAAATTAATTACCATATTAGAAACAAATATTTTACAATCTCTTTTTTTGGTTGACAGCTTTATCCATAGATCATGTAATTCTGATTATGGGTCTGGAGGAGAAAGGTGGGATTCTCTAGTCTAGAAAATGTTTAATGGTACTGAGAATTAATGGCACTCAGAACAGTACTTAGAACAGAGTACTGTATTGATCTGCATGTACTCTCATGTTTCTCATATCTTTATAGCTGTTTATCAAACTATCTTGGGAGTTTGCACCTTGGTTTACCTCTGAGTGTAATCTGAGAAGTTTGTAACACGTTTGCTTCCCTGAATGTATCAAACAGAGTTGCCACCTCTGGGTTGGGAAATATATGGAGAAGTTTGGGCATGAAGCCTAGAAAGGGTGGAATTTTTTTTGAGGAAGGAGGGACTTCAGTGGGGTATAATGCCACAGAGTCCACCCTCCAAAGTGGCCATTTTCTCCAGATAAACTGATCTCTATTGCCTGGAGTTCAGTTGTAACAGGAGAAAAGCTGAAGTCAGCACCTGAAGTATGGCAACCCTAGAATAAAATCATTTACCAGACAACAGGCTTATCTTTGATAGCTGTAGCATACTGGGAACCAAGTACACAATGCAGGTATGTTGCATTAATTATAGGGAAGAAGGCTAGTTTTTTCTTGTGTTATAAGAAATTTTGTAGGACTTTTTTTCAGCACAGAGCTGTAACGAGAAACCATCTGGCTTTCAGTCTGCAGCCCTTTCTTTTTCATTTAAAGGACCCAAGAGTGAACCGGGCCTAACAACAAACCCTGAAATAAATAATACATATTTGCATACCCCATTCTTACAGAGCAGAGAACAACCTTCTCACTGTACAACAGATAAGTCAATAGACATCAGATCATAGCAGGCTCCTTAAATGCATGTATCTAAAAGTCCAGTTTTGCCTTTGCTGCTATATATTATTACATGCAAAGGGGGAATGCCCTAATTTATATATTAGGGATGATTTTAAATTATCTCTGATGTTTCATACTGAAAATCTTGGTTTCAGTTGGCCTTCTCCCTTGTGCCACTCAAACCTTTGACCCTTTAGGTTCGGGGCACTTTGTTTTCTTGCAGTAATTATTTCTGTAAAATGTATGGGTAACAGATTTATTGATGCAGAATGATATTTATAGCATACATGTATAAGAACTGTAAAACTTTTCTGTATGAAACAACCTAAACCAATAGCAAAAAGCAGAGCTCTGCAATCTTAGATTTAGAATGTTTAAAAAGAAACAAAATGGGGAAGATTTGTTCAAGTTTTCTAAATGTGTAGTTTTGTTTTATCACTCATGTAATTAAGGATGGTCAAAGTGGAATTAGGAGTTTGTTTTCTTTTTTTCTGTTACTAACATTCCACAGTAATCTTAAGCTATTCTAAAGATTCCTCTGGATTCTATGTTGCAGACTGCGTGTTTTACCAACAGGTACTTGGAAGATAAGTCAGCCTCATCCCAGAATCTGCAAAATAGCCCTTGACTGTCTTCTTCTAATATAGTAGGTTAAGTTTAACAAAAGTTTTCCACTTGGAAAAAATCCTGGAAAAGAATTTTCAGGCTGTCAGTGAGTCTTCAAGACTTCCATCCACTAGAGGGCAAGACTATCACACTTTAGTGGAATATAAACTATGATCAGTACAAGTCAGTACAATAGTAACAAGTCCCATTTCTGAAAGAGCCTGGATGAAGCAACAGGACCACGGACAGCTCCAAGGACTGGTACCATTGGAGCACAAGTTTGCCTTTCCTTACTTAATAAGACAAGCCAAAATGCTCACAAAACTGAGTTTCGCACCCCAAATGTTTTCCCTTACATCGGTCTTAGGCCTTTTCTGCTGGAGTGGTTTACTTGATTTCATGCTGTCAAATTACTTGTGCTTTAAATAATAATAATAATCCATTTCAGAACTGGCTTTCAGTGCATGAGCAAAATTCCCCATTCTTTTTTTTACCTTCAAAAATGGTTTTTGGATTTTCTGTACAAGGGAGCGAAAGTGACACACAACATTCATGCAGGCTTCCCCCCACCTTTCCTTTTGTTTATTTTTACTATATAACATTTATACCCTGCCCTTTCCTGAAAATATTAGGCCCGGGGTGGCTTACAAACAATTAAAACATTCTATAACTACAATCCTTATAATAAAAGGGGGACTCGGAATCTGAAATTACATCTGCAAATTGCAATAAATAACATCCCATTCAGCCTATAAATATCTCAGGCCCCTTCCGCACACACAAAATAATGCATTTTCAAACCACTTTCACAACTGTTTGCAAGTGGATTTTGCTATTCCGCACAGCTTCAAAGAGCACTGAAAGCAGTTTGAAAGTGCATTATTCTGCATGTGTGGAATGAGCCTCAGTTTCCTTGTGGGGGAACAGGACATAAGCACAGGGAGTGAGGAGCACAATTGAAATATGAAAGAGGTGCTCGATGGTGCTGACAGCCTATGCTCTCTTTCCCTCCCCCTTCTTCTTCCTTCCCTCCCCACTGTACCCCTCTGCAGCACTACCGTGGTGTGGTGTTTAAGAGCAGGTGGATTCTAATCTGGAGAACCGGGTTTGATTCCCCACTCTTCCACCCGAGTGACAGAGGCTTATCTGGTGAACCAGATGTGTTTCTCCACTCCTATATTCCTGCTGGGTGACCTTGGGCTAGTCACAGTTCTTTAGAACTCTCAGCCACACCTACCTCACAAGGTGTCTGCTGTGGGAAGAGGAAGGGAAAGGAGTTTGCTTGCAAGCCATCTTGAGTCTCCTTACAGGAGAGAAAGGTGAGGCAAAAAACCATCCTCCTCTTCCTCCTCTTCTTCTTCCTCCTCTTCCTCCTCCATCCCAGTACTATCTCACATAGCCCAAAAAGAGGCACTGACAGCAAAGGGAACAAGCCACAGTAAACAAGAGCCCTCCTTCCATTCACAGCACCACCATTGTCTTCTTTCTTCTCTCCTTCACCTTTCTGGCTCCTTTTTCTCCCTCCCCTTGTTGGTTTGTTGGGACGTTGGTGTGAATCAAGATGGTAGGCAAGGAAGAAAGAAGAAGTTGAAGCACACTTGAGGGACTTGAGGGGTTTGCTTCGGCAGCTCTCTCACTGTCTTCCCCTCCATTACATGTTTGTTGCACTGAAGAGGGGATAGAAGAAGGGCCAGCCCCCTCCCAGCCCACATTATTGTTGCTATTATTGTTGAGGGTTTTAAAAAAAATTAATGATAGAATTAGTGACAAAACAATGGAATAAGTTAGCATTAAAACATGTAAGTCACTGAGCATGTATTGCCTGGGCAAGTGTTGTCGAATACAAGGAAGTGAGAAAAGTACTTGGTATTTTCCTTTGTGAGCATGTGGGCCCCTTTGGAATTTTATGAGAGGATGGTGAACACCGCTCCAAAATGGCTACTACGAGGGGTGGAGCTGAACCCAAAATGGTGGCCACAAGATTATTACCGATTATAACCGATTGCCAAAACTGATTACTACCAATTACTGAAAACGAAGATTACTGATTATTATCGACACCAAAACTGATTATTACCAATTACTGAAGCTGATTATTTCCGATAATTACAGATTACTGAAACCGATTATTACCGATACCAAAAATTATTATTACCGGTTATTACCAATGACTGGAACCTACTCTTACCAATTATTACCAATTACTGAAGCTGATTAGTGCCGATTACTGAAACTGATTATTACTGATTGTTACCAATTATTACCGGTTACTGAAACCGATGATTACCTATGATTACCAATTACTGAAACTGAATAATACTGATTAATGAAACCGATTATTATCAATTATTACCAATTACAAATTTGATTATTACCAATATCAAAACCAATTATTACAGATTTTTACAGACTTTACCAATTACTGAAACTGATTATTACCGGTTGTTACCAATACCAAAACTGATTATTACCAATTACTGAAATAGATTATTACAGATTACCGAAACTGATTATTACCGATTACTGAAACCGATTTTTACCGATTGTTACTGATACCAAAACCAATTATTACCGATTATTACTATTACCGATTACTGAAACCGGTTATTACTGACAATTATTGATTACCAAAACTTAATATTACCGATTAATGAATCCAATTATTACTGATTATTGCCAATACCAAAACCAATTTTTATCGATTTTTACCGATGACTGAAACCGATTATTACCGATTACCAAAACCAAATATTACCAATTAATGAAACCGATTATTACCAATTACCAAAACTGTTATTACTGATTATTACCGATACCAAAATAGATTATTAATGATTATTACCAATTACCAATTATTACCGATTGCGAGAACTAAAAGCCTTAAATAAGAACCGATATATGGATGTTGGTCACTGAGCAAGTAAGCTACCGTTTCGTGGTCACTTGTCTCAGGTCTCTTCTTCAACAAAGCTTCAATAAAAAGTGACCGTATAGATGCCAGGTTATTACAACAAAGAAGTATGTGTGCTGTCATCTCAGGAAGACCTGCAGAACAAGAACAATGTATTTCACATTTTCGAGTATTATGATATCTCCCTTTAGTATAGGTCTGCCAATTTTATGACTCTTGTCTTTCCCCCCATTTTTGATCAAGTGCAGAACTGTAACAAATTTCTAACGTCTTGGCAGGATGCATACAGACAATCAAACTCATTTTGGAGTGCTTTGGTTTTCTATACGGACTCAAACATCTTGCTAACCAAGTGGTGCCATTCACTAAGTGGTGTTTGTAGGTCCCAAGTCAGCATCCTAAAATGTAGCTAAAAGCAAACCGTTCAAAAACAGGCATGCAAAGTCAAATGAAAGTGGTGCGTGAATGTGAGTGACCATGTGGATTTCAGACCTGATAAATGGCCATGCAAATTCACCCCATTACCTCTATGCATGTGTCTAGAATTAAAGCAAAAACACATTAGGATTTTATTGTTGAAGATCAAATATTACTCTTTTTGTGCTTTTGAAGAAAAATGAGTATTCCAAGCAGTATGCCTTATTTACCGATAGCCTGCTGTGGTGAAAATAATACTAATATACTCAGCTGAAAAATGCATTTCCATTTTGTGATTATGTTTCCTCACCTGAATGTTCCTGTCCTTCTGAAAAAAAAGAACTCAGTTAAAAAAAACTAGTCACAATCTACAGTGTATAATTTCAAGACCATTTTATGTATATTTATGCTAAACCTAAATCATGTTCTTGATTTCCATCAGCAGCCCGTGTGAGATGGCAACCTTCTGCCACCATTTTTAAAATTTAGACAGTTTTGATGAACAAAATTGATAGGTACGGGATGAACAAAAGAATACCGATGATATGCACATACTGTAAATGCTTGATCAAAAGTGGCAGATGTGGCAGACGTTCTGTCCAAAGACTTAAACTGGTTCTCAAAAGTTTGTATGATATCTGATTTTTTTATTAAAAAAACGTAGTCACTGGAAAATGTGGATGTATTATGTGGTAGTGGTGGAATATGCCATCAAGTCTAAGGCTCATTCCGCACATGCAGAATAATGCACTTTCAAACTGCTTTCAGTGCTCTCTGAAGCTGTGCGGAATAGCAAAATCCACTTGCAAACAGTTGTAAAAGTGGTTTGAAAACGCATTATTTTGTGTGTGCGGAAGGGGCCTAAGCTGATGTGTGAAGACCTTGTAAGGTTTTCAAGGCAAGAGAGGAACATATGTGGTTTGCCTTTCCCTGCCTCTGGACTTCCTTGGTGGAGCAACCCTGGATTTCCTTGGTAGTCTCCCATCCAAGTACTAACAGGGTCAAACTCTCCTTAGCTTCCAAGCTATGGTGAGAACAGGCTAGCCTTGGGAATATACCACATCCTTACAGCTATATTTTAGGCATGCTTGCTTGGGAATATGGAGCTTTGTGTTTATATTGTAATCCAATGTTGTGGAAATCAAAGAATCCACCATTTGTAACAGCATGATATAAAAGAGTTTGGATCGTGGCATTTTTATATCATAAAAGAGAAGGCAGGGAAACTCAATCAGATAGACTAGTAAAGAGTTTGTTTTTATTTATTGAGCACTAGAGTTCAAAGTTCTTTGGCTCTGTGCAGCCATATGGATTGTGTTTTTTTCCCATAAATAAAAACGAAATGGAAAGAACTAGAGAACACAGCAGAGCATGCTTCTCCATGCAAAATGTGAGGGCAGGGGGCAATTGAGAACTCCTATTGTGTCAACACAAGACCAGGGTAAACTTGTCCATACACAAGAGATGACTTGCTGGATCAGTAATCTATCTAGTCCATCATCCTGTTTCATATAGTGGCCAAGAATTGATCCAGAACATGCAGGCCAATGACTTACACTGATATTGCCTCCCAGCACTGATATCCAGAGGTTCACTAACTCTATGCATGGAAGCTCCTTTTAGTCACCATGGCTGGTAGACATTCATGGGTCTATTGTACATAAAAGTGGTTGGGTTGCAGGCAGAGAGATGATCTCTCTTCCACTTTGTCTGCAGTAGACCCCAATCAAAGTGTAGGTGTGGAACTGCAGCTCCTGCAGCTCCTTTGGGCATTCATTCATTTATGTTGTGTTATTTAACCCATAAATGCCCAAGGTTACCCAGCAGACTTCATGTGGAGGAGCTGGGTAACAAACTTGGTTCACCAGATTAGAGTGCACTGCTCTTAATCACTACACCATGCTGGCTATCACAGGAAGAGCAAAGCTCCATCAACTTGCAAGTATGCCAGAGGCCACAGCAATGATGATCAGTAACACTTCCACAGTTGCCTACTTCCACATTGATGTCAGTTTGAGGGAGAAACAATGAGTGAACCCTTTACAGGTACTGCTTAACTGATCAGTCCTGAAGCATGTGGTAAACAGTGGAACTTGTACTGAATTGAACCACTGGTCCATCAGTACTGTCTATGACAGTGGTTCTCAACCTGGAGGTCGGGACCCCTTTGGGGGTCGAACGACCCTATCACAGGGGTCGCCTAAGACTTTCTGCATCAGTGTTCTCCATCTGTAAAATGGATTAAATGTTAGGGTTGGGGGTCACCACAACATGAGGAACAGTATTGAAGGGTCATGGCATTAGGAAGGTTGAGAACCACTGGTCTATGCTGATTGAAAAGGCTCTCTAGGGTTTCCTGCAGGGGTCTTTTGAATTGACCCTTTCGACTTGAGATGCTGTGGACTGAACTTAGGACTTTTTGCGGAGGATTTACCACTCAACTACAGCCTCATCCCTTCTGCAAGGACTGCTTAGGTTGCCTTGCTCCAGGGCTATTTTAACTTTCCAGTCCACTTCTAGTAAGTGCCTCCAAACCTTTGGCTCCTGGATGGCTGCTGTTGGAGGCAGTGCGTCAGATAGGATTAGCCTTTAGTTTGAACCGGGAAAGCAGTTCTTGTGTGGTTCTGTTTGCTCCATTGCACTCTGCAGGAAAGCTCAATGCTCCTTAAATTGAAAGTAAAAAGCAGCATTTTTCTTCAAAAATGGAAGGCATGGTGGAAGTAACAGAAGAAAAGTGGAGGTGGGGGAACTACATGAAGCATCTGCCAAAGTCTTGGCCTTGTGGCGAAAGGCTCCCTCTTGTTAGTCTGGTGACAGCGTCCAGATGTCGCACAGTTGGAGGCATTTGCTAAAATCCATCTAAGCACCTGCAGCTCTCAGAGGTGACAAATGCTAGATACAAAATGTGCATACTCGTGTTAAAAAAAGGAAGGAGAGGTAAAAGATTCAGTCTGTTGCTTCACCTGGTCTAACATATTTGCTGTTAGCTAAGTGCTAACCTTCCCGACACCCATTTTCTCCCCTAGTACATATGCCAGTCATTGTTTAGCTCCATAAGATTCTCTGGTTTTCTGTATAACTTTATTACTATACCCTTTCTCATGGAAAGATGGCAGGAGATTTGGTAATTAATCCACCATCTCCTGGACCTTCTTTGTACTAGAATGCTTCTCTTGGGTCCTAGTGCCTTGGGGGCATAAGTGTCTTGGGTCCCAGTGCTTTGGGGACCCAAGCAGAACATTCTAGAACAAAGAAAGTCCAGGAAATTGCAGATCAATTCACAAATTTCCTGTCATCTTTCAAGTCTTTCAAGAGTATATCTGAATATTCACAATCATGAGAGGCATACTGTTTGTGTGCATGTTGCTGTCCTGAATTTGGTAAGGGCATCATGAAAAACACTGGATTTCAGTACTTCTAGATGCATATAGAATATGTCAGCACTATCCCTATTCTATTTGGGGAATATAAAATTATGGATTAATAAACAGGGATACCACAAGAAGGCTGTGGAGGACATGGCATTTTTCTCTCATCAGATATGTTATGTTTCTCATGCTTGAAAATGCTCACAATGTCTTCTTTTCCTTCTTCCTTCTTTCCTTCCCATGAGTCAACCAACCTGTATCTCTCCTCTTGCCTGCAGTTTTCCTCCCCCTGGAAGCCTTTTCCCAGGAGAAATCTGGTCCAGTTGTGCAGTGCCAGTAGCCACACTTGGCACACCATTGCATAATGAGGACCCTTGCCAAGAACTGTGAGTGGGGCACCTCACTTTCCCCTATAGCTCTGTCCCCACACTATTTCCTCTTTCTCTCCTCTAGGCAGCCCTCATATCCTCAACTGTTCTTCTCTCCTTCGCACCCACCAAACAATTAACCCACCTCTTATCTGCCTTCCTTCAGATATTTATTTATTTCATATAATATATCTCCCATGTTTCTCCCCAACAGGGAGCCAAAGCAGCTTACATCATTATCTTTCTCATTGATTCCCCTTATTCTTTTTATAAGAGGAATTTATCTCTCATTCCTCTTTGAAGATAAATCGATGCAACCTTTTGTAATTTTAGCCCTTGTCGTTGTTCTATGATACAGGCCACAGGATATGCTGTAGCAAGACAGGAAGGTTTGGGAAGTTATGGTTGTTCCTCTTGCATCAACACAGTGAAATTCTGAATATTTATCAAACCTTCTTTTCTACCTGACTCCGAATTCCAAAACAGAAGGAAAGAAATGGACTGTTGATTTCAGGGAGAAACTGAGTAAAGAGGAATTAAGAGAATCTTAACAGCACTAGTATATTGATGCCATCTCAAGGAGAGTTATCCCACTAGTTACTTCATCCTTATACATAATTCACTAAGGTTTTGGAGTTTCTGATGACAAATCCTCAACAAATGGGCACAGGCCCATTGGTTGGAAGTGTGTCCCTCATATTCCACATTGATTGGAAGTGTGTCCCTCACATTCCAATCTGTGGGCCTCAGGGAGTGAGGTGGGGGGAGAAGTGGGCCCAATTCTGCCTGCAGGATCAGTCCCCACACCTCCCATCATGAGACCTGCAGGCCTCCAGAAGTGAGGTGGGAGAAGAAGTGGCCATAAGACATTAAGCCGGCTATCTTTCCTTCCCATGCTTTCCAAGGCCCCCTAGGAAAGATAGCACAATTCTACATGCAGGACAGAGCTAGCTTTGTCCTGCATGCAAGATCACCCTTCCCACCCTTCTTCCCCAAACCTGGGGATCTTGGAAAGCATGGTGGGGGAAATACAGTATGACCCTGTATGCGGGATGAAGGTTTCTCTATCCTACATGCAAGATTGCTTTCTCCACCCCACTTCCCAAAACCTGGTGGCCTTTGAAAGCCAAATTGGGGGGCAGCACAGGTGTGTATGTCTGTGCTTAAGGAGATGGTTTAATGCTCAACCCAAGCCCCAGTCAGCCCAGCACCGAACTGAGCAGCTAGGCCAACTGTCTCCACCTTTATACTGTTGGCTCCACCCCCTGCATTGATTTATTTTCAAAGAGCAATGAGGCAAGGATATGAGAGGGGGGGCGGTGCTCAGGATGAGCTGTTGGAATTGCCCTGGGCACTGTTCTACGCAGCTACACCCTTGTTCATATGTGTTCATACTATATACCTGTGGTGGTAAACCTCTGGCACTCCAGATGTTCATGGACTACAATTCCCATCAGCTCCTGCCAGCATGGCCAATTGGGGTGTCAGAGGTTCGCCATCATGGCTATATACAGATATGTCACAAGTCACATGAAAAGAGTTCATCAATTGGAACATTTATTACGAATTGCGTAATTAAGAAAGAATTTGATTCCTGTCCTTCATAGGAAATATTTGGGTATCCATGAATAGGGGAAAATGTGATTCACAATCATGTTAAAATGCAATAATTCCTAGTTTAGAAAGTTTTCCTGTTCACTGTGGCAGCCAAGACAAACAGAGAAACAAACAAGAAAACGCTTGATCAAAATTTATGTAGGAGATTGCAGTTTCTTCTAACAGCAATCATTGATCATAAACAGCCCACACCACTTCAGCTGTGATAGGCATTTCTTCACCTGTATCCTGAGCTATATGTAAATTTTGGTTATAAGTTACTCCTTGATCTATTTAATCCTGCAATTTTATGCTCATAAAATTTGTAATTGCCTGTGATTTTTGTGATGACCAATGGCGTTTTCAAGAAATAAGCCTCATGGAGAAATCAGTTCAAGTGCTTCTCCATGGAAACCATTCACACATTCACTTGCATTTCATCAAGGGCTCAGCAATAAATTTATGAGAGCTCAAGTAATAGGCATGCCTGTGTGAACGAGCCCGAGTTGCTGTATTTATTTAGACCATGCCTATGCTTCCTCTTCAGGAATCTGTTCAAGGAGGCTTACACCAAAACGTTAAAAAGATATTAATTAAAACGCAGATGTAAAAACAAAACAAAATCTCAGCCCAGCATAAAAACATAGATCATAAAAGCATACCACAGACATCTTAGAACAAATAGTGCCAGGCTAAAATAGTGTTAAAAGTCACCTTCTTAATTAAAAGCCTAGATGAATAGAAAAGTTTTGAACTGGCACCTAAAAGAAAGCAACACAAGTGCCTGGTGATCCTCAAAGTGAAGGGCATTCCTCATGGGACATGCGACTACTGAAAAAGCCCTGTCTTTGGTCGCTACCTGCTGTATCTCTGAAGGCAGGGCACAAACAGTAGGGCACGTATGGCCGATCTTAATTGGTGGGCGGGACAATATGTGAGTGGCTGTCTTTCAAGTATCCTGGTCACATGCCATTGAGAGCTTCAAAGGTGAAAACCATCGCTTTGAATTATGATCAGAAACTAAGAGTGGCAACCTCTAGGTCAGTGATGGTGAACCTTTTCGAGACCGAGTGCCCAAATTGCAACCAAAAACCCACTTATTTATTGCAAAGTTCCAACACGGCAATTCAACCTGAATACTGAGGTTTCAGTTTAGAAAAAACGGTTGGCTCTATGGCACGTGTTACTCGGAAGTAAGCTTGGTGAAGCAACCGTGCAACACTTTGAACGGGTGAATCACAACCCTAGGAGGGTTTACTCAGAAGCAAGCTCCATTGCCAGCAACTGAGCTTACTCCCAGGTAAAGGACCATGCTTTAGTTCTTCTTGCCCCCCACATTACAAACTCTGTGCGTGCGTGCCCACAGAGAGGGCTCTGAGTGCCACCTCTGGCACCCGTGCCATAGGTTCGCCACCACTGCTCTAGGTGGTAGCTGGAAATCTCCTGCTATTACAACTGATCTCCAGGTGACAGAGACCAGTTCACTTGGAGAAAATGGTCGCTTTGTTGTCATACGCCACTGAAGTCCTTCCCCTCCCCAACCCAGAGCTGGTAACCTTACCAGAAACAATTGGGCAGCCAACGTATACTGGCCCTGGCAACAGCTTGGCTGCTGCCTTTTAAATGAGCTGAAGTTTCTGGACCATTCCCAAATGCAGCCCCACAGTAATTTAATCGGGAGATAATCAGACATGGAATACTGAGGCCAGGTCATGATGTACAATTCAGCCTCTTCTTTTGGCTCTTACCATCCCATGCATGAGGAGGGGGATCACGTGATTTATTGTCCAACCAAAAATGCAGTTTACAGTAAAATACTATTAGCGTGTGATGTTTTGAAGGGTTTTTGCCGTCCTGAGAATATTGGGTGAGGAATACAAAGCATATCTGTGTTCAGATAATCTTTTTATGAGTTCCTATTTAAGTCCACTTATGGATCATCCCTGTGATTCCATTAGAAAATACATTATTGCACTGCCAGCCTTCGAGATGATGTATTGTTAATGTTAGCTTTACTTTTGCATTAATCCTATCCATTATGCATAAGGCTACTCAGAGGGTGAGAGTGTGTAGCAATTTGTGGTTTGGAGGCTCAACGACTGTCTGAGGGCACCACAGTAGGCTTTGAAAGGGCTCTTTCCTGGAGAGGTTGGTGTGAAACTCGCACACTCAGCCAAGTACATTGTTGCACAGAATGAGGAAGGGAGGGATGGGAAGAGCAACTTGCATTTTCCTGTTGTCAATGGCACTGTTATATATTCTTTGGGAAATGATCCACCAGAACCATGTTGGGAACTGAAAATTGTATGTCTGCCCGTAGCATGTGTATGTGCAAAAGACCACACATTTATTTGGATATTTTTTATTTGTTTGCTGTGTCTTTAGGCCTCTCCAATAGGGACCCAAAGCAGCTTGGATCATTCTCCTGTCATAAGAACATAAGAACAAGCCAGCTGGATCAGACCAGAGTCCATCTAGTCCAGCTCTCTGCTACTCGCAGTGGCCCACCAGGTGCCTTTGGGAGCTCACTTGCAGGATGTGAAAGCAATGGCCTTCTGCGGCTGTTGCTCCCGAGCACATGGACTATTAAGGCATTTGCAATCTCAAATCAAAGAGGATCAAGATTGGTAGCCATAAATCGACTTCTCCTCCATAAATCTGTCCAAGCCCCTTTTAAAGCTATCCAGGTGAGTGGCCATCACCACCTCCTGTGGCAGCATATTCCAAACACCAATCACACGTTGTGTGAAGAAGTGTTTCCTTTTATTAGTCCTAATTCTTCCCCCCAGCATTTTCAATGAATGCCCCCTGGTTCTAGTATTGTGAGAAAGAGAGAAAAATTTCTCTCTGTCAACATTTTCTACCCCATGCATAATTTTATAGACTTCAATCATATCCCCCCTCAGCCATCTCCTCTCCAAACTAAAGAGTCCCAAACGCTGCAGCCTCTCCTCATAGGGAAGGTGCTCCAGTCCCTCAATCATCCTTGTTGCCCTTCTCTGCACTTTTTCTATCTCCTCAATATCCTTTTTGAGATGCGGCAACCAGAACTGGACACAGTACTCCAAGTGCGGTCGCACCACTGCTTTATATAAGGGCATGACAATATCCTCCATTCTGTCCTCATAGAAACCTATGAGATAAGTTAGACTGAGTGCGTATGACTGGCCAAGAGGGCATGTTAATCAAATTTTCAGATGATACCAAATAAGGAGGGGTAGCTAATACCCTGGAGGACAGGGCAGGATTCAAAATGATCTGGACAGATTAGAGACCTGGGCCAAAAGTAACAAAATGAATTTCAACAGATAAAGGCAAGATCCTTCACTTAGGCAGAAAAAAATGAAATGCACAGATATAGGATGGATGACACCTGGCTTGACAAGAGTACGTGTGAAAGGGATCTGGGAGTCTTAGTAGGCCACAAACTGAACATGAGTCAGCAATGTGATATGGCAGCTAAGAAAGCCAATGCAATTCTGCATCAATAAGAGTATAGTGGTAAGTAATTGTACCACTCTACTCTGCATTGGTCAGACCTCACCTAGAGTACTGTGTGCAGTTCCGAGCACTGCAATTTAAGAATGATATTGACAAGATGGAACATGTCCAGGGGCATTTACCAAAATGGTAAAAGGTCTGGAATCCATGCCCTACGAAGAGAGACTTAGGGAGCTGGGGATGTTTAGTCTGAAGAAGCGAAGGTTAAGGGGGGACATCATAGTTATGTTTAAATATTTGAAGGGATGCCATGTCGAAGAGGGAGCAAGCTTGTTTCCTGCTGCCTCAGAGAGTAGGACATGGAGTAATGGATTCAAGGTACAGGAAAAGAGATTCCACCTAAACTTTAGGAAGAACTTTCTGACTGTCAGGGCTGTTCGACAGTGGAATTCACTGCCTCGGAGAGTGGTGGAGTCTCCTTCTTTGGAGGTTTTTAAACAGAGGCTGGGTGAACGTACGTCAGGAGTGCTTTGATTGTGTGTTCCTGCATTACAGGGGGTTGGACTTGATGGCCCTTGTGGCCTCTTCCAACTCTATGAGTTTATGAATTGCAAAAGCTGAAAGTGCCCTGACCTCTCCAGACCTCATGGGGCTAATTTGAAGACAAAATGGGTGTGAGGAGAACCATAAATGGTACCATGAATTTTGTTGACATAATAAAAAGTAATATATAAATTGGATTTTGGACATTCATTGCAACATAGATGAAGAAGCCATCCTGTTCATGAAATCTAACACATACATTTAATTCAGAACATACAGGTAGATTTGCCAAACAAAAAAGTCTCTTTTCTATCTATATTTAGGGTTAACAACAGCCTGGAGAAGCAGATGTTCTGTCCATTTAATAGTAGTTTAATGTGTGGAAACCTACAGCTGAAACTTTTCATGCCATGGAACACCTGGTACATAACATCCCATTAAGCCTGTCTTAAAACGACAGGACATTTTTTCTCTAGGTTGTTGTTAGTTCTAAATATAGATTAAAAAGCCGCCCTATTCCTGAGAAGAAAGGAAAGCTGAAACAATATAAGAAGGAGAGCTGTGTGACTGGAAAAAACTGTACTATCACTTCCAGATGTAACTAAAGACTGAGAGAACTGGTAGGATGGGCTGCCTTAAACCTGGTTCATTGTAAAACACCATTGCAATGTATAGTTTTGATCAAATCCTACCTAGGAAGGAACAGAGATGGGAATACCCAAGGAAGGTGGGCTGGGGGCTTACCTTTTTGTTCCAATTATCTTTTTCCAAGTTTTCTGAAAAAGATACTCCCACACCCTCTGAAAAAGCTGAGGGGAAAACCCATTTTATACAATATTATCTCTTGTGGAATGATGTCCACTTTTCTTTGCAGTAGGAACCCAAAGCAGCTTACAGCATTGTTCCCCTCTCCATTTTATCCACACAGCAATGACAATCCTATGAAGTAGGTTAAACTGAGAGACACTGAGTGGTCCAAGGTCACCCAGTAGGCTTCTGTAGTGGAATGGTATTTGTACTTGAGTCTCCCAGATCATTGTGTAACACTCTAACTGTACCATGCAGTTCTCTATTGATTAAGCTTCCCTTTCAATGCACCTTCTCACTTCCTGTACCTGTATTATGGATTTTCTGAAACTGATTTTGAATACAGAAAGGACCTTGACAGTAGTACTGTGAAGGATATAAGTTATTTCTTAAATTCATGACATGACACGGGTTTCATGTAGCTAATTTTGTCCCCAGCTATCAGGACATTTACTTTGTATGATGATGAGACGTGACTGAAAAGATGAGTGTCTTTTCAAAGTTTAACTCAATATCCAGATTTACTGTTAGTTTGATGTTGTCATCTATTAAACTGGAAATAGACCTTTGGAAGGGTTTTTTGTACATTTGTTTTTTTGGAGAGTTGGATGCAGTTCAAAAGATAGTTTGTCACTTACAGTGTTCATAGTAACCCTTCAGTTGACTTTTGTAAAAAAAGATGTTGGCAGGTTGTATATTATTTCTGGAAACTGATGACTATACAGAGAAACTGTATTTGAGTTCAGATGGTTTTAAAATGGCTTTCTTTTCTACTGCGTCAATAGTTTCTATTTTAAGTTTCAGTTTTTCTACAAATTTTCTCACCTGGCATAAACCGAGATACTCTTAAGTGCTATAGAGTGGAATAATTTACTGGTACATTTTAACGCTGTGTAAATTTGTAATTATTGTAAATTAAGGCATTGATACTTTTACATTTCATAAACATTCTTAATATCACACTTTCATGTGTCAACTACGTTACACACAATATATGTTGCCCTAAAGCAATGTATGTATGTTGTATGTATGTTGTATGTATGTTGACTGCCAATAGAAAAAGAGGTACTGTGTATGTATCTGTATCTATATCTATATCCCCTGAAAATTCCATTTTTTAACCTAGCTCCAAATGAGAAGTACAATCCATGGGGATGGGGTAATTTTGCAGTGGCTGGCGATGGTGCCACCTCCAAAGAAGATCAGAGGGGTGCCAAGAAAGCACAAACATGTAGAAATTCCTATCCCTTCCCCAACTCATGTTTCTTTTTCAGAGGCATATGACTGCTGTTTTCATGGTGTAAGTTGCCAGCAGGGGTAGGGGGCATTCCTGGCTGGAAGCCCTGTAAAAGCTTACCAATGTTAGCTCCACCCCAGTAAAAATTTTTTCATTCATTCATTCATTCATTCATTCATTCATTCATTCATTCATTCATTCATTCATTCATTCATTCATATATGTGCACAGTGAATATACAGTATCAATGGACCTGACGGGGATTTCTACATATCTAGAAAGTAGGACCACAACAAACTTATCCTAATCAGAATTAAACTCTTTGAAATCCATTAATGTCCCAGCAACTTGCAATTGTCTTGCCAGTGAGACAGGTGCCATTGTATCTTTGTCTTCACCTTGCTGATGGACCTTTTATTAGGAAAAGGTAAGCAATCTTTTCAAGCTCCTTCTCCCCCCCGCCTTTCTTCTTGCATTGTGCCCTTTCCCGATTATTTTTCCCACCATTTACTGACAAGTCTAAACATAGAGAGAGGAAAAAGCTCAGCCTTGGGAGACCTCTTTAACACCTGCATTAATCACCATGGTTATAGTTTGCATTGACAAAAAGGAAGCAGTAAAGGCACAATCTCTCGTTGTTTGAAGGGCAGGCTTGACAAAATGAGGGAAGCACGATGAATGGTGTTGCTCATCTCAGTGCGTCGTAAGGGCCACTTCAAACAAGATGTTTTCCTTTGTGCAAATGCACTCCTCTATGTTCCCAGGTGCACTTTGGCACAAACAAGGTGTGACATATGAACCAGACAATTGCAGATACAACCAGCTGCATTTCTTGTCATTTTAGCAAGCTGGGAATGTATTGGAACTTCTAATCTCACTTATTTCAACCCCCAAACGCCACTTTCAATCTTCTTCTTTTCTCTTATACCCATGATTCTGCTCATTTTTGCACCATATCTTTGATATGTTTTGCCCCCTCTCTCCATTTTCATGCTGACACAAATTTTGGGTTAGGTTGAGCAAGAGAAAATCTAGCTCAAAGCTCTTCAGTGAACAGATCAAGTCAGTTAACTGCTACCCCAAATGCACTGTATTACCAAGATGTGCCAGTGGCTTCATGACAGATAGATGGATAGAGGGATAGATAGATGGATAGATGGATAACTCCTCCAAGGGAGCACTGCACACATAAGAAATCTGTCCCTATCACAGAAACAGAACTTGATTTATGCACAATTCAGTTTAGGGCCTCAGATTATGAGGGGTCTCTTAACTTTAAAATGCTGACATTAGTAAATTACTATTTGAGACTAATTCTACAAGACGTCTTAAAGGTGACATGGTTTAGGGCATGTTTTACTCTGGCCCTGCAAGGAAAGAAGGTAAGGAATCGCAGAGATTTGATGCCACATATTGTACACTTTAAAGTTGGTCTTTTCTCCATGAGAACTGATCTCTGTAAACTGAATTTCAGTTGTAATTCTGGGAAAACTCCAGGTTCCACCTGCAGTTTGTTGCCCTTACCATGCTATTGATTGATTGTTTGGTTGGTTGGTTGGTTGGTTGGTTGGTTGGTTGGTTGGTTGGTTGGTTGGTTGGTTGGTTGGTTGGTTGGTTGAACAAACGTAATACTCTGCTTTCCCCGGCTAAAGCTGGGCTCAGAGTGGCTCAACACACATTTTAAACAGTCTTTAAACAGACTTTAAAAATTGACATCAATAAATGATAATTAAAACATTCCAGTATATAAATTACAAAGATATTAACTATAGATCACTCACATATTACCCTTCTATTAATCCCCACCCTCTTCAGCTGTATGATAGGAGAGGCTGGGTGATATCTTCAGTTTTAAGCCTGATGGAACATTTCGGTCTTACAGGCCCTGCAGAATTGATTTATAACCTGCAGGGCCCTAATGTCCACTGGGGAAAAAAATTCTACCAGATTAGAGCCAGTTCTGAGCTCTGGTGGAAGCCAATTTACTTCCAGTAAATTACTATCAGAGCATTGGAGGGTCGTCCATGGACAAAATGGGGAAATGCAGTTGCAAAGATAAGATGGTCCCAGGATTCTCATGGCCTTAAAGGTTAAAACCAAAACCTTGAAAATGATCTGGAATTCAACTGGTAATGAGGGCAACCAGTAGAGTACGTGTAGTCTGCGACTGGTATCCCAGTGAGTACTCCCCCAGTTTGACTTTCTGAAGCAGTCTCAAGGGCAGGCCAGCATAAAGCAAGTTACAGTAGTCTAGCCTGGAGGTGACTGTCACTTGGATCACTGTGGCCAGATCTGTACAGGACAGATAGGGTGTCAGCTGCCTGGTCTGATGAAGATGGAAAAATGCTGTCCTGGCTTTCCGTGTGACCTACGCCTCCATGCATAAGGAGGGTTCCAAGATCACAATCAGGCTCTTTATGATGGAAGCAGGTGTTAAAGCCTCACCATCCAAATTTGGTTCCCCTCAACCCAGTTACAGGACCTCCGTCTTCAATGGATTCAGTTTCAGCCTGCTCTGGCATAACCATCCTACCACAGCTTACCCATACTGAACCACAAAATATGTGGGGCAGCAGTCAGCTGGCCCTCCATCAACAGAAAAGTTTCTGGGACTTCAACAAGTATATGATAGAAATGAAACACAAATGGATGCCATTAAGAGCATTCATTTTTCAAAGTGACTGATGCTACTTTTATTATCGGGGGTGCTGGAGTCTAACCCCCTCCCCCCAATGTTTTTGTTGTAGATTTCAGATTTTTCTGCATGCCTGGGGAGTTTTACAGGTTTATAGAAAAATCTGTTCATAGGTCCAATCTCTGGATTTAGGTATCCACAGATTTGGCCATACTGACAATTATGTATACGGATGAGGAAACAATCTTTTAAAAGTGTTTGCCATTTAGAAACCCTGCTTCCCTAGCACTTGATTTCTCTCTGCTTTATTTCTGGAGATACCACCTCTGAAGCAGTAAGTCAAGTTAATCTCTCTTGGTCTGTTTGATTCTACAGTTCCTTTCCTTTGCAGAATTCCAGAGCTGTCAGTGAAGGACTTCATGAGCACAGAGTGCATGACCTCATTCAGTCAGTTTCCTCTCCAGTAGCCAACCATCCATGAATGGTGCTGCAGCACTTCTCTTTTGCAAGCAAGCATTGTAATCCTCATACACATCTTATTTGACTAGGAAGGGTCAGGCCAGCAGGAGATCGAATTCAAGAGAGCCAGCCAGAGTTAAGGTTTAGATAATGATGTCTAGCATACATGGTCCACCAAACCTCCCCAAGTTTGGTCAGCCATAAATACCTGTCTTAAATAACTTCTCCCATCTTTATACTCTGCAGAGGGCTTTCTGATCTCAATTAATGCAAGAACATAATGTGCACTAACCCTACCAACCTCCTAGTTTATTCTTCTTTAACAAAACCACCTCCACAAGGTTCAGATGTGCCTGGTTTGGGTACCTCCTTCTATCCTGATTTTTTAAAAAATGTTTCCCCAATATAAATTAATATTAAACACATGATACATGCTAATCCTGACATACTTTTCATTAGGAGCTAATCTTTCCGTGACTAGGCCCATTTAACAAAACTTTCTTCCACAAGTAATATGAAGCAAGTAGGGGACAAAAAGAAGACCTTTTCAGATTGGTCTGTGATTACCAATGTCCATGTGATGGCTGAAGATCTTCTGCTATTACAACTGATGTCCAATTGACAGAGATTGGTTCACCCTGGAGAAAATGGCCCTTTGGAAGGTGGACAGCATAGCATTATATCCCACTGACATTTTTCTACTCCCTGCCCTCAAAATATCTAGCTAGTTGACAACCTGGAGCTGGTAACCCTTCAGAAAACCTGGCAGGATGTGGCAAGAAGCTTTCTTTTACCACCCATCCAACTGGCTGCAACTGAGACAACCAGTCAAGCTTCTATCCCCAGAAACTTTGAGTCTCCTTCTGAATCGAGGTGTGGGTAAAATGACTTCTGTTCCTTCAAGCGCAGAAATTCATCATGCTATATCGTTGATATCATCTTTCCCTGTTTTGTTTTAGTGAAAAACAGGTAAAACTGGGAAAGATATCAAAGATACAGCATGATGAATTTCTGTCCTTGAAGGAACAGAAGTCATTTCACCCACACCCTGATTCAGAAGGAGACATGGCCCATTCCTGTCCACATTGGAAATGTTTTGGGAAGCACATGTTTGTGCTGAGCGGTAACAATGTTCAGTAAGTAAACTGGCTTCTAAATTGGAACTGGGATGGAACAGTCCTCCCTGACATCTTTCTTCCCCCAATTTATCATGGCACAGTGGCATGGGTATCCACTGCAATAGGGCTTTGTTTTGTCCCAAATATTGCAGTAGCACTAAAATGTCTGGCAACAGAAGAAATTGCTTGATGTGGTAGGCACAGCAAAAGAAATCCAGGTACATTTGGGCACTGGGCAGACTCCAAAGCATGCTCAGTACAATGCTAATTGGATGTGAGAAGGGCAGATACCAGAAATCTGGTCTCCTCTCCAGCACAACATTTTTAGCTTACTTTACATTTGTGCAGTGAAAAGGAAACAATGTTCTGGAACGGCACTGTCAATTACAGGCAATGGAATGTGTGTTTATAGTTCAACGTCCCTTTAAGATTTGTGGCACTGCATATGTTAATTGGGCAATTTTACATCTCCGGTGCACTCACCAAGCTGCCAAGTGGAAATAGCTTCGTACTTTTTGTTTTGCTTTGTTTCAGATGACAGTTGTCCAATGTGCACGGAAGTGAAACCCATCTCGTCCCAAGGAGACTGCTCTCCTGAATTATCAAAAGCGAAGGGAAATTGGTCGAAGGGAGTCAATTTGCATGATGCCTTGGTATTCAAGGCACACCTTAATGGTATATAATCAGAACACTCCTGTGCAAGCAGCTCTATTCATTTGTGAGCTTGGGGGAAAATTTTTTCTGTGATCACAATAAATTAGATAGATCTAGGCAGGGAGGGGAAAAAAGATTTAATAGCAAAAGACCAAGCAGGAGACCAAAAGCAAGGTCAATGGGAAAAAGTTATGAGGAGTGTGAGAGAGATTAAAAAGACTGAGAAAAAAAATAAGGTGAGATAAATAAAACTGCACACTCCGAACACTGTAAAACTGGAAAGAATGATAAAAAGAAAGTACATCCGCTAAATTACGGCCCAGGTTATGGCATTCCGGAAAACCATATGATTGGGTAGGCAATTCTCATGGTTTTAAAAATGAGGTGATCTATTTGCGATACCACGATTCACACAGAACGGCAAACCACGTTTGCAAATCACAGTCTGAACACAGCACAATTGGCTGTTCTAGCCAAATAGTCCTACCGTGGTTTGAAACGGCATGATAACCCTTTTAAAGTGGCGCCTCAGTCAAGGACAGTGATGGCGAACCTTTTCGAGACCGAGTGCCCAAATTGCAACCCAAAACCCACTTATTTATCGCAAAGTGCCAACATGGCAATTTAACCTGAATACTGAGGTTTTCGTTTAGAAAAAATGGTTGGCTCTGAGGCATACGTTACTCAGGAGCAAGCTTGGTGGTAGTCAGTGGCTTTGCTTTGAAGCAACTGTCAACTCTTCCAACGGGTGAATCATGACCCTAGGAGGGTTAACTCAGAAGCAAGCCCCATTGCCAGCAACCGAGCTTACTCCCAGGTAAAGGATCATGCTTTAGTTCTTTGCATGAAAATCAGTGGGGTTTAACAGCGCTTAACAGGCTACACTGCTTCCCCAAAACGAGGTCTTAGGTTTAATGCTAATAATTGAGCCCAGTAGCCCAGGCCAGCCTAGATGTGTAGGGGTGGGGGTGACTCTGTTTGTGTGTGCCCACAGAGAGGGCTCTGAGTGCCACCTCTGGCACCCGTGCCATAGGTTCGCCACCACTGGTCAAGGAGAATAAACCATAGAGTTGTGTCCATGGAAAATAGGGAGGGAAAACAGGCCTGAAAAAGGGGTCCTGCCACCTGACCCATCTCCCCCAAAATAGGGAGAAACATGCATGGCTGTTCATGAGCAAGCAATGCCACTAAAATTATGCCTGTCTGGTTACACTAAGTGAAAGTGAGATAAAGTCTTTCTTCTGATAAAACATTCAAAGTAAATTAAATGAAGCAATGTGAACCTTCTGTGATATCTTCCATTATTCCACATACATATTATTACTTTGTTTGAAAGTTTGCTGAAGTTCTGTGTTGTTGTAGCCCTTTTGTTACTGCTTGCCAAGGACATAGGTAAGGGGGGGTACTCGGGTTCAGACCCCCCCCCATTGCATGTCTGAAGCTCCCCCCCCCATTTGTGGGTTTTTGTATTTTTAAAGTGTTTTTTTGGTTTTTGGCCTGCAGGGGGTGCAGTTAGGCTAGTGGCACCACAATTTCAGGCTATCGTCAGGTGACACTCCTGATGATACCAGACAAGTTTGGTGAAGTTTGGTTCAGGGGGTCCAAAGTTATGGACCCCCAAAAGGGGTGCCCCATCTCCCATTGTTTCCAATGGGAGCTAATAGTAGATGGCCCTACCCATTTGAGGGTCCATATCTTTGGACCCCCTGAATCAAACTTAACTAAACCTAGGTAGCATCATCAGGATAGTCTGCTGCTGATACCACCCCACTCTGGTGAAGCTTGGTCCAGGGGGTACAAGGTTATGGACTCCCAAAGCAGGTGCCTCCATCCCCCCATTGTTTCCAATGGAAGCTAATAGGAGATGGGGGCTACATCTTTGAGAGTCCATAATTTTGAACCCCCTGAAACAAACTTCACCAAACCTAGGTAGCATCATCAGGATAGTCTGCTGCTGATACCACCCCACTCTGGTGAAGCTTGGTCCAGGGGGTACAAGGTTATGGACTCCCAAAGCAGGTGCCTCCATCCCCCGTTGTTTCCAATGGAAGCTAATAGGAGAAGGGGGCTACATCTTTGAGAGTCCATAATTTTGAACCCCCTGAAACAAACTTCACCAAACCTAGGTGGTATCATCAGGAGAGTCTCCCAAAGATACCCTGAAAGTTTGGTGCTGCTAGCTTAACAATTGTACCCCTGACAGTAGGCACTTCCCAAATTTTCCCAGATTCTCTTTTTAAATCCATCCTTTTTGGCATGGATTTAAAGGGAGAATCTGAGGTCCCCAGTTTAAACATTGAAAGTGATGTTGTTTCAGGGTGGGGGATAATCCACCCCAAAACAGCATCACTTTCAATGTTGTTTTCACTGGGGACCCCAGATTTTCCCTTTAAGGTGGATTTAAAAGGAGAATCTGGGCTCCCTAATATAAACACCATTGAAAGTGATGCTGTTTGGGGGTGGATTCCAGCCTCACAGCAGTCACCCATGGGGGGGGGTGTGTGTGTGCAACCCTCACATTTTGCACTGAGCTCCATTTTCCCTAGGTACCCCTCTGCCTGGAGGGAAGAGAGAAGGGACTGCTGGCTGCCAGCTGGGAGCCCAGCCGGTGGGGGAGGCGGGGTGGGCAGGTCATGGGAGTCTGCCATCCCTTGCCTCAGAGAGCTGCTTTTATAAGCACTTAGGCTGGGGGTGGGGCTTGGGGAGGCATGGCCTCAGAGGCAGGTGGGGGTGTGGCCTCGCCCCCGAACCTCCCCATAAAAATCTATACCTACGTCACTGCTGCTTGCACAAGTGTACCTTTCCCTTTCTAGATATACATTGCTGGATCCAGTCCATAGTGGCCCTGTGCAGACTCTTGTATATTTGAAAGACAAGTCTGGGTTTGGAAGTCAACCTGTGGTTAGCCACTCTGGTGCCTACCTGTGATGGTATCTAGCTAAGTCCTCACTGGCAGTTTTTACCAGGAAAAAATGGTGAAGGTGGAACTAGATGCTTAAGTACTTTGGAACCTGACTGATATAGGGCTATAAAGGTTAAATTGAGAATGAATAGCCCACACTGCAGAAGTCAAATGAATGCTAGCTTTTTTGGGGGGGAAAGGGTTACATTCACACCACCATGTTACTTTTTTATGGCCAAGAGTCACAGAAGGTTCACAAAATAACACACACACACAAAGAAATATGTTAACTAAAAACAACATTTATTAGAGAAAGCATTTTTAAATATTTAATGACACAATTAAGTCTTATTAATGTAATACTCTTTATTCCTCAGCTTTAAAATTCACAAGGATAATTTCCCCTTTCATCTTTATTATGCAGTGTTTCCCCCCAATTATTTGTCATATGTTCTTATAAATAATTTATGCATATTAACGATCTTTTTTTTAAAAAAAATCTCCTAAACATGATCTTGTGTTACCACAGTGTCACAATGATCTACACTCAGGGTATAAGTGGCAGTCATTGGTGAATCAGTTTACATATACAGTCGCCTCAGACCTGTCTTGGTTTCCATCACCCCCATTCAAAGACATGATCCAGATATACAATAAATAAAGAAGTTGGATCCAGACTAAATTTTCTACTAATGGAAGGGGTGGGGTAATTGCCACCAATTGCCCATTCTTGCTGTAAGATGCCTGGTTGCCTTTCATACTATTCCTGAGGGGCCCCGTTGTCTCCAGGAAAATCTCATGAAGATCAGTGGACACTTGTGTGAGGCAGAAGCAGGAACGTTCTCTTGCACTGACAAAAATGTGATGCATGAATGAACTACTTAGTCTAGATTCAACTCTAGACGGGTGCAATTTAGTCTGTTCCCTTCTCACCCTAGTTCAGGGGTCCCCAAACTACGGCCCGGGGGCCAAATGTGGCCCCCTGAAGGCATTTATCCGGCCCGCCAGGCATGGCGGCGATGGCTCCACTCATGTGCAGTGGGGGCTTGAGGGAGAGGAGGAACCGGCCCCAACGGCTGTTGATTGCAGTTACATGATGGCACCCCCAAATCTCCATGAATTTTCTGACCCAGAGTTGAAAACCTTACATGTGGCAATGCCTGCTCCGCCCTCCTCTCAGCTACTCCATGTGTTGCTCTCAGGCTTTCTGTTCCACCACTCCCATTGGCATCAGCCAGGCTGGCTTACATCGCTCAGCTGGCTGCTAGAGAGGAAAGAACCCAGGAAGATACCTGATCCTGGGTTAGATGGAATGTTTCATTGGGAAAGTTCTGCTTTTTTTTTTTTACAGGGGAAGGTATTCCACAGCCTCCCCAACAATATTTGGAGCCCACCCTATACTTGACATACTTTGGTCACTGTTATAAAAATAGACCATGACAGAAAGGCTGAAAGGTGAAATCAAACATTTTACAATCATTTGTGCATAGGAATTTGTTCATAGTTTTTTTTTAGTCCGGCCCTCCAACAATCTGAGGGACAGTGAACTGGCCCCCTGTTTAAAAAGTTTGGGGACCCCTGCCCTAGTTGAACACAGCTTTTGACCAAATATAACATCTTACATTTGACATAACTAACTAGGGCTGTGAAACTACCATTTCCAACTTTTACCATGGAACTTTTACCATTCATCATGGCAGTAGACCATAGTGAATTGATTGAAAGATCAAGCATGGATTATTTTTATACACTTTAACTTGGGAGGTTCTCAGGCATGAAGACTTCCTTCCGTTTCTCCTAACATATGGCTGGACATTTAAACTCTTCTCCTTTTATTACAAGCCATCTTTTTGACTTTACATCTACTGTAACTTACTATCCGCCACAATCTCTGGTGCAACTCCTAATATTCTATCTGCTGTAAACTATCTACTCTAAACTATCTGTTGTAAAGGCTGATTCACAGGTTGTGATGACAGGAACCCAAAATTATACTCAGGAAAGGTTACAGAGTCCAAATAATTGTTACATTGCTGAGGTGTTATTTTAAGTTGGTGTGATTATGTCTCTGCATTAACGGAAGGAACGTTTAAAATGTTCACAGCATGTATGCAGGATTTCTTTCTTTCTTTCTTCCAAATCAATTTGGTTTGTTGCAGTGTGGGTGGGGGAAGTTTATTTATTAATTTATTAAGATGGCCTTTTTCATTTCTGTGCATGGTTCCACTTTGCTTGGCTACTTTCCGATAACATTTGCTTCGTCGTGCCCTTTTATATCATCTGTAAGCATGAATGGGCAGGGATTTTCTTTTTTTGCATCACTGTTATTATCAAATTTGGTGATGTGGGGGAAAGATGGTTGCAATCTTAACCCAAGCATTCTCCTCCCCCAGCCATGCCCCGGCTGTACCAGTGGTAGAGGCAGGGGCATTTGGACTCTGGCATCCCAGCACATACAAACCACCACACAAGAGCAGACAACATCTTGGAGTGTCCTTGGAGTTGTATTCTCACTCCTCTAAACCCTGTGGCTCTGGTCATTCAGCTCATGGACAAAGGCTCACACCTTTGACTGTGTCTTATTGATAGCTGAACAGGAAGAAGCGGGGAGGGGGGTTCCACAGCAAGATGGTTTAGATGGCAAAGGGATTCCTCTATGAATTCTCTCAACAGGTGTAGCTACACCCTTGGGCTTCCAATAATAACATCAGTGGTGATGCTAATAACCCTTGAACAGGAATAACCAATCATGAAACTGGAGCAAAGAGGGTCACAGTTGAGTGGCTGAGCATGTATTTTCCACTTGCATTATTTCTGGGAACATTCCCATTCCCAAAGTGAAGTGAAACTGCCAAATCTTTCATATGCACAGACAGTGGTTCCTAATTTGATTTTGCTTGGATACTTGTATATGCTGTTGACACACCACAGGGATGCTCCAAACGTTGGGGGGTCAGACGTGTAGAACATTTGGGTAATAGATGGTTCCAGGTCAGTCCCCGGCAACTCCAGTTAAAAGATCTGGCAGTTGGTGATATGGTATGAAGGACCACTGGTTGAGACCGTGGAGAGCGGTTGCCAATCTGAGTGGACAATACTGACCTTGATGAACACAGGGTCTGATTCTGTAGAAGTAGAAGGCAGTTTCATGTACATTCCTGTATGCAACAAGTTGCCACTGTACAGCGCTCTGCTGCATCATGACTTCAAATAAATATTGGTGGTGGGAACTGCTGTCAAGTCACAACTGACTTATGTCCACCTAGCAGGGATCATATGGAGAAGTGGGGAATCGAACCTGGTTCTCCAGATCAGAATCCACCGTTCTTAACCACTGGCTCTTGGTAATAAACTTTCACCTGGAAGTTTTCAAAGCAGCATCCTCCCTCGTTCCATTGATGGTGTCCTGGTCCTAATATGCAAACCATCTGAGCTGAAACCCCCCCTCCCCCCAAAAAAAACTCCACCACAACCTTTTGACAATTACTTTGGAAGCAGCAATCTGAGAGCGACAGCCTCTAACTGTCATCGTGAGTAAAAATTATAGCAAACTGTGAAAGGTTCATCATGAAAGCTTTTTTATGTATCAAATAGATATCACATGTACATATGCACAAGCAATTAATACGGCAAACACCTCGCTGATATGTTTTCTGTAAGGAGAAGTCATGTTACCAATTGCTTCGGGGTGTTAAATGTTCTGGGAGGTGATGGATTCCCTCCCCCTTTTAGATTGCATTCTGTTTCATTACTGCACACTAGAGGGCACTTTAGGCAGAACAAATTTTCCACAGTCCATGAAACTAAGATAGCTACCTGCATAAGGTAAGATACATCGAAAGCTGAAAGCAAATGATTACATTCCCCCTCCCCATGTTGAATTCAGAGAATCAATGGACAGTAATATGATAGCTAAACACTTTCCTTGATATCCTACTATTTTGTTTGCTACTTCCCCTCCCCTGCTCCATAATGTGTATTTCTTGTTCTTAACAATCAACTTGATAGCGAGAAATCAAAATTGCAAAGAGTGCCTTAGTAATAGCAAGGAGCTTCACTATGTGGTATACTTCTTACAGTATCTGGTGTAACATTAGCACAAAAAAAAGGAGGGGGGGATCCTTGCCAGTATGAAAATGAATGATGTCTTCTGCAGATCTGGAAGGGCTCCCTTCAAGTTTCCAATCAGAAGAATGAGATTTTTCTAGTTAGTCAGGTCTAAGATGGGGAAAGCCAGAAAAGTTTGGATTCTGTTAGATTCGGTGCTGAACTATACAAGATGCAGAAAAATGTGTGACTGAATCTTCCCTTTTAAACTGCAAACAGAAGAAGACGCATGGGAGGGCAGGTTGATTAACTAGAAACAATATGGGAGGGAAAGATGGACTGAAGTCTCTCCTTCCCCCAATGACTACCTTTTTTTTCTACCCCCAAAGACTACCTTTGAGGACTAACAAAAACATAGGAGGATTAGTTCCAGTTGGCGAAACCATGGGCATATGAGTGAAAAGTTAAATTCCTTCTCCATTGTAGATCTCCAGACCGGATGATGCTCCTGTGCAGAGTCTATTAGGATTATATGAGCAGCATAAGATCTTCTAGCATCTCTCTTATTTATATTTAGTATATTTCTATGCTGCCTCTTCAGATACCTTTCAATTAAAACAATGAACAAGAAAGGCTTGGATTTTTACCCCTGCCTTTCTTTTCTGTAAGGAGACTCAAGGAGGCTTACAAACTCCTTTCCCTTCCTCTCCCCACAACGGATACCTTGTGAGATAGGTGTGGCTGAGAGAGTCCTGAGCGAACTGTGACTAGCCCACAGTCACCCAGCAGGCTTCATGTGTAGCTGCAGAGAAACAAAATCAAGTTCACCAGATAAGAGTCCACTGCTCATGTGGAGGAGTGGAGAATCACCTGATTCTCCAGATTAGAGTCCGCCTGCTTTAACCACTACACCATGCTGGCTCTCACAATATAAACATCTTACAGTTAAAACAAGGTAGATTACAATATAAAAACAAGCCTTTTAAATCAGGCCGCTGGACATAAACAACATAAAAACCCCTTTTGATAAAATAGAAGCAGACCATTTTAAAAAGCCCATAAAACAAATCACCTAATTAAAGGCCTGGGTAAAAAGATGTGCTTTTTGTTTGGCACCTAAAGTAAAGGAGTTGCCAGGTAGGCCTCAAGGGGAAGGCTTTCCAAAGTCAAATGTTCTAGTCTGGATAGTATTGGAGAATATACCCTAGTCCCAAGCCAATTAGTGACTTTTGTCTACATAATGGGAGGAATCTTTGTGAGCATGTGGGCTCCTTCGGAATTTTATGAGAGGATAGTGAACACCGCTCCAAAATGGCTGCTACAGGGGGTGGAGCTGAACCCAAAATGGTGGCCCAAAGAGGCAGAGCTGAGAGGAATGTTTCCCTCTTTACACCTTCTAAGAAGAAGGAAAACATGAAGGAGAATGAAACCACAAACTTGCTAAGGAAAACCCAGCGGCTTACCATTCCTCTTAACTCTCCAGTGAAAATATTCCTCATTTGAAAGAGGAAAGCCAATAACAAGTCCTGTTTTAGAATGGCCCCATTCATTTCCTGAAAATTTTGGCAAGCGCCAAGAGGAAGTATTGTTGGACTTGACATCATGTTGGGGAACCCTGGTTCACGCATTGACTGTATTTTGCACATTCCGTTTCTGTGCTTCTGAGTGCTTAACTGCAAAGAGCTTTCTGGGAAGTTCTGATTTGCTCATTAGGATCACCATGCCTCCTGAGTTCTAGATGGATTGACTGGAGGGAAGGTGGTTTTGGCTGCAGACCTTCCTGGGAGTACATCACAGTGAATAAAGTGACACATACTTATGACTAGAACTTCTTAAGGTTTACTTTCTTCTTGTAGGAGACAATGGTGTATACAAATCTACCAAGAGGTTTCTTATACCCATTTGCAGCCCACCACATATCAGTTGATTATTACCGATTACTGAAACCGATTATTACTGATTATTACCGGTTACCAGAACCGATTATTACCAATTACCAAAACCGATTATTACCGATACCAAAACTGATTATTACCGATTACTGAAACCAATTATTACCGATTATTACTGATACTGAAACCGATTACTACAAATGATTACTGATACTGAAACAGATGCTTACCGATACGGAAACAGATTATTACTGATTATAACCAATTACCAAAACCAATAATTACCGATTACTAAAACCAATTATTACTGATTACTGAAACTGATTACTACCAATTACAGAAACCGAAGATTACCAATTATTATCGATACCAAAACTGATCATTACCAATTACTGAAGCTGATTATTTCCGATTATTTCCGATTATTACAGATTACCGAAACCGATTATTACTGATTACTGAAACCGATTATTACCGATACCAAAACCAATTATTACCGATTACTGAAACCAATTCTTGCCGATTATTACCGATACAAAAAACGATTATTACCAATTATTATTGATTACCGAAACAGAATATTACAGATTATTATAGATTATTACCACTTACCAAATCCGATTATTACCGATACCAAAACCAATTATTACAGATTTTTACCAATTTTTACCAATTATTGAAACCGATTATTATCGATTATTACTGATACCAAAACCAATTATTTCCAGTTACTGAAATTGATTATTACAGATTATCAAAACCGATTATTACCGATTACTGAAACCAATGATTACCGATTGTTACTGATACCAAAACCAATGATTACCAATGATTACCGACCGTAACCAATTACTGAAACCGATTATTACCAATGATTATCGATTACCGAAACTGAATATTATGGATAACTGATACCGATTATTACAGATTACCAAAATCGATTATTACCGATTACCAAAACTGATTATTACCGATACCAAAAATTATTATTACCGATTTTTACCGATTACTGAAACCTACTATTACCAATTATTACCGATTACTTAAACCGAATATTACTGATTACTGAAACAAATTCTTGCTGATATAAAATGTAGTGGCAATATAAGGGGTGGCCTGATTTCTGGTATGAATGTTTAATAATGATAAAAAACAATGGTAATAAAACCTGTACCTTGAAAAACATTTTAACCTATGGCACAGAACAAAGCACATACGTTCTTCTTTCCTCCCACTGTTTCCAATACAATAGATTGACATCATTTCTTCCTGCCTGCTTGCACTGTCAACAGGCATAAGACCAGTGGAGACTGAGAATGGGAACAGCATGGTGTAGCGGTTAAGAGCTAGCGTGCTGTAACGGTTAAGAGCCAGCGTGTTGTTACGGTTAAGAGCCAGCATGTTGTAGAGGTTAAGAGCCAGCGTGGTACAGTGGTTAAGAGAAGGATTTCAGTCTGGAGAACCGGGTTTGATTCCCCACTACTCCACATGAATCCTGCTGAGAGACCTTGGGCTAGTCACAGTTTCAAAAAGATCTATCTAGCTATCACATTTTTATCCCACCACTCTAAAGTGGCAGTACAAAGTTCTTCCTGTCTCATTTTTATCCAGATAAGAAAGCCTATGAAGTAGGAGAAATTAAAAGACAGCAACTAGCTCCAGGTCACCCAGTGGGCTTTGTGGCTCACTGGGAACATAAACCCCATTCTTCCTAAGTGGCTACAACCTTAATGCCATATATATTATATAATGACCTGGGGTGGGGGGGGGTTGCAAGTGTTGAGTAAAACAAAAGATTTAAATTACCATTCCAGTTGCGAAACGATAATGTGTGAACATGCCCAGACGCACAACTTGAAGGGCAAGAGTCAAAGGGCACTTTCACACATGCAGAATAATGCACTTTCAATTCACATTGCAGCTGGATTTTACTGTGCAAAATAGCAAAATCCATGTGCAAACAATTTGAAAGTGCATTGAAAGTGGATTGACATTGCATTATTCTGCATGTGCAAAAGTGTCCATAGGTCTCTTTTCCCTATGGCTCTTAGCCTGTGGCTCACAACCAGTGCATTTACAACCAGTTACTGAATCATAGACCAGACCAAGATACTGTTAATTGTCTTGATGGTTGGCTGATTTAGACATATTTGTCTTTGTTTTACTGTTGTGAACCACTTTGACTCTCTTCAGGGGGATACACAGGATACGTATGTGAACAATTAAAGTCACGATACACAACCAAACCGACAGACAATTTGCATACTTTGAACAAGCTCAGAAGGTATGAATAAAAGAAGCAACGTTCCCTTTGTTCTGCAAACAATAATTGTTCAATAATTGATACGGAGATCTCTGGAATTAACCCGAATGAGCCACAGGCTTTAACCACTGTGCTCTACTCCCTGCTCCTCGCGTTTCAAGTTCTTGGGCATTATTGTTTAACTGAGTATTTTGTCAGTCTCGGCCACTGCCAGTAAGCCATTATCTGTCACCCTCATTTCACGGGTTTCTCACAAGAGCTTATTTCAAGCTGTTATTTTTTTCTCCTTTTGCTTTCATTGCTTTTTAAGGACAGGAGAGAAGGCAGAGAAAACATTCTGAGTTGCTCTACATCACACTGGGAAAGAAAGAAAAAAACTGGAGCACAGTCTAAAAGCGATACACATGCTTCAGTGGAGGAAAAGAAATCCCTTCTTGTATTCTCTGCAGGTTAAAAGGAGTCTTGCTGGCCAATCCTTCTAAGCATGTTCACTCAGAAGTAAGTCTGAAGGCCCCATCTCTTCTGCAGTTTCGTAACGGTTGGAATCTTCTTACGAGAGCCTTGGATTCTCTTTACTGCTCCTGTAGTCTTTTGGTTCATGAGGTTAGCCACATCTTATGTACATTTTTCCCCCTAAGATTTCTGCTGGCTGTTCTAATAATCTGATGTTTTAAACTCTTTATTATTTATATGGGTTTTATTCTGTTACCTGCCTTGGGTTCTAGTTGCCAGGGTGAAAGGTGTGCTTATCCACGTTTCGCTGATTTTGATTATAACATCAAAAAACAGTCCCTTGCTTTTGATTAGAGATGCTGTGAATTTTGGCACGGTTATGTTTGACTGTCGGACTTAGCCTGTCGGAAGGCAGTGATCAGATATGACCCAATCGCTTTATCTGTTCATTTCCTTCCAAACAACTCCGAATGCCTGCTGAACCAGCTTGCATTGGGCTTTTCCCAAAGTGCACATGTGCAAAGATGCTGCAGATTCAAACTGACTGATGGTCATTAGTATCAGAATAGGAAATGGGAGGCCTCTTCAGTCTGACCTGCTAAGTCCCTGAACAAATTTGGGCCAGGCAGACATTCTCAGCTTCACCTATCTCACAAAGTTCTTCTGATGCAGTGTGTAAGCAAGAATGTTTTTTTTGGAAGGGAGACCACCAAGGAAGACTCTGCAAAGGAAGGAAATGGCAAGCACTTCTGCTTCTCACTTGCCTTGAAAGCCCCTTACTGGGGTCACCGTGGGTCTGTTGTGACTTCATGGCACTTTTCACACTTGCCAGAGCTCACTTAATTCGATATGTGTACCGGCACATTGCTGCCTGAGGGAAGTAACTACTACCCTCCTGCTATTGAAAGAACTTTTAATACAACAACATTTGTGTGTGGAATAAAAAACATTTATTAACAAAATTGGTTCAAGGTAAACACAAGCGTGAGGCGCAGCATGGGGGTCTGATCTTATGGTATGTGTACTGGGCAGCCAAATATTGCTGTCCCCCAGACACCTAAATTTTTCTCAGCACGCCTGCCGATGAAAAATTATAACGCACACTGGAGCAGCTGTGAGATTCCAGATGGGCGGTCGCCACTTCCTGAAGACTCCTTGCTGCCTGGGGAGCAAGCCATCTAAGCCCACGTCTGGGCAGGTGACCCCTTGGCTTGCTCCACCCCAAACCTCGTGAGGAGGTTCCACCACAGCGGGTATTTTGCCCGCTGCCCCCCAGCTAAAGATCAGTCCCCTTGAAAGCCCCTTACTGGGGTCACCGTGGGTCTGTTGTGACTTCATGGCACTTTTCACACTTGTCAGAGCTCACTTAATTCGATATGTGTACCGGCACATTCTGTACGTTTTGCAGCAGCTAGAGTTTTCAGAGCAGAAGGCAGTCCCTGACAGTTTCAAATTATTGCCATTCAAACAAACCTTTATACAGGGGTGCTGTGTAGTTTCCAGGCTGTATGGCCGTGTTCTAGCAGCATTCTTTCCTGACATTTTGCCTGCATCTGTGGCTGGCATCTTCAGAGGATCTGATAGTAAAGCCTTCGACAATACATTAAACCTTTATACATTTTGGAAGCACAGACATGTGGAATTTATGTCCCACTCCCCTTGAAGCTTGGACAAGACAAGTTCCAGTTAACTTAGTGGACTTTTACTGTATTATACAGGACCTTTGCTTTGCACTACACAGGATTTTTATCAGTGTTGTTAGAGTCTGTATTTCAGATACTTTGTGGTACTGTTGTTATTGTTTGTGGTTTTGGACATATATTTATAACAAGACTTCATCGGAAAGTAGACAGCAATTGCTGCAAGCCTTCTTCAGTACAATTTATGTTGGGTTGTACTGTTTGCACTGATCCCCATTTAATTCAAATGGTAGTAACCTCCAGGTAGGGCCTGAAGTTATCCTGGAATCCCCTAGATTTATTTATTTATTTATTTATTGTTTGGACTTTTATACCGCCCCACCCCCGAAGGGCTCTGGGCGGTGCACAGTATAAATACAATATTAATATAGATAAATAACTAAAACCATTAAAACAGTGATAGCAACGGTAAGAACAATAATAGAGGCGTCCGACTAACCGCATTTTTAAAAATTCTCCCCGGAGGAGGAGGACAAGTCCCAAGATGACAGGCCCAGATGTAAAGGGCCAACTGGGGGGGGGGGCGCCATTCAGCGGCTGGTCCCTCCAAAGGCCCGGCGGAACAGCTCCATCTTACAGGCCTGCGGAACTTATTGAGGTCCCGCAGGGCCCTGACAGCCGGAGGGAGAGTGTTCCACCAGGCCGGGGCCAGAGCCGTAAAAGCCCTGGCCCGTGTGGAGGCCAGCCGCATCATTGAGGGGCCAGGGACCACTAATAAATTGGCCTCCACAGAGCGGAGAGGCCGTGCAGGGACATATGGGGTGATGCGGTCTCGAAGATACGAGGGTCCCAGATCGCCGCCAGTAAGGCCTTGAAAGGTCAACACCAGCACCTTGAAAATGATTCGAACTCTACTGGGAGCCAATGCAGCTGGCGAAGCACAGGCTGAATATGATCATAAATGGCGCCTGCTCAGTGAGCAAAACGCTGCTGCATGCTGAACCACAGTTTTAGTCTTCCTAATCAGACGCTAGCGGGAAGCGCCCCGCTGTAGAGCCGAAGTTACAATAGTCTAATCTGAGGTGACCGTTGCTATGGATCACAGTGGCTAGGTCCGCTCGAGAGGAAAGGAGCCAACCGCCGGGTTGCCTGGCGGAGATGGAAGAAAAGTATAACTCCTTGGTTATATGGGCCACCTGGGTCTCCCCATTGAAAGAGACGAATCCAGGTGGACCCCCCAGGTTGCGCAAGATCGAGAGGGGGGGTCGGGTGCCACGTGACCCCCTCCCACACCAGCAGCTGGAAAATCCTGTCCTCCCCGCCGTTGCCAAAGGATCTCCTCGCCTTCGATGGATTCAGTTTTTAACCTGCTCTGCCGCTAAACCAACCAGCAAATCGCCTCCAAACAATGCTGGAGAGCCGCGAGGGTGGGCGACCGCTTCCCCCCTCCATCATCAACAGAATGAGCTGAGTGTCATCAGCGCACTGGTGACAAGTCAGCCCAAAACTCCGCACCAGTTGAGCAAGGGGTCGTGATATAGATATTAAATAGCAGCGGGTTAATAAGGCCCCTGGGGTACACCGCAGTCAAGCTGGCACTTCCTGGAGGTCTTCGATCCCCACACCTCACTTGTTGACTTCGCACCTCGAGAAACGAGGCAATCCACTGAAGGACGGTGCCTCCTCGCACTCGAGGCAGCCAGGCGATGGGTCAAAGTGGGTCATGATCGACCACATCAAACGCCAAGTGTAAGATCTAACAATACCAGTAGCCGACCGATCCGCCTCGGTCAAGCTGAATAACGGAGGTATCTGTGGACGGCGACGAGAACTGGGGTCTCCATCCCGTGCTCCAGCACGAAAAGCCGGACTGGAAGGGGTCGAAAAGCCGATGCGTCATCCAGAAAGCGCTTTGAAGCTGCTCCAGCACCACTCTCTCAATTACCTTCCCCAGAAACAAAAGATTCGAAACGGGGCGGTAATTGGCCAGATCTCTCGGATCTAACGATGGTCTTTTTAAGAGTGGGCGGACCACTGCCTCCTTCAACCCATCTGGGAAGACTCCTTGCTCAAGGGAGCCATTGATGATACTCAACAGATGGGGTCGTAGCTCCGCCCTGCAAGTTTTTACTAGCCAGGAGGGGCACGGATCCAGAGGACAGGTAGTAGGTCTAACAGCAGCCAATGAAAAGATGAAAAGTCAGCTTTGGAGGGTGGGCTCTAATGCATTATACTCTGACGAGCTCCCCCTTCTTCCCCAGATTCCAACATCCCTAGTCAGTGTCCCTTAAATCTTCAGGAATGTCCTAAGCCAGAGGTGGCAAAACCAGAATGTCCAGAAAGCAAAGGTATGTATGTTCTTCCATTTTATATTTGAGTTGGATGCAGGTCATGTGAGATGGGATCCCAAGGAGAATTTACTTTGGAGGATCCATGATAGCTGTTGGCTGCTGCCCTGACCATATAGAGAGGTTCTTCAAAGTGCTAACTCCTCGTTCAACTATGTCTAAAAGAAGCAGGGCCTTTTTTTGTATTGGAATGTTTTGGAATGAACTGCTTTTAATGAGATTTGGAAACATCCCTCTCTTTCAGCTTTATATAGAATCCACAAAGGGAGGAGCTGTGACTCTACAGTAGAGCATCTGTTTGGCATACAGAAGGTCCTGGGTTCAGTCCCCAGTTTCTCCAGTTAAAAGGTTTAAGTAGGAAGCTATATGGAAGACCTCTAGCCGAGACCTTTGAATGCTGCTGTCCATCTGAGTAAGCAGTACTTGTCAGAACTTGTGTATAGATGGTCAAAATCTATCTGACAGGTGGACACTCCCTCCTGCTAGTGCCGTGTGCATATTAGAGCTGTGTGCATAACCGGGTAACGTGTGCAAAGTCTGATAAGGCATGGGCATCGGATTGGCACCTGTTTTGTATAATAGTAGACACAGACCACTGAGTGAAAAGAGCTTGGAAACACCTGTGTCTGGCGGAGCACTTTGATAGTTAGCAAATAAACAGAACTGCACGGTGACTTTGTGTCTTTCGGTTCTTGTTTGCATTGCACTCTTCAAGGTGTCCTACTCGCGTGTAAGCCGCTGCTTCGACAGTACTGACCTCAATAGACCAACAGTCTAATTCAGTCTAAGCAACCTTCATGAATCATAAAGGCTCATTCCGCACAAGCGGCATAATGCACTTTCAAACTGCTTTCGGTGCTCTTTGAAGCTGTGCGGAATAGCAAAATCCACTTGCAAACAGTTGCGAAAGTGGTTTGAAAACGCATTATTTTGCGTGTGCGGAAGGGGCCCAAGACGTTCTATGTATTTAACACCTCCTCCCTTCCCTTCCGCAATTTCTGCTTGGGTTGTTTTCTATACTTCATCTGCTACTAGATTTTGTTTAGGATAATACCATTTTTTTCATCATTTTATGATTTATCAGACCTTGAGAAGCAGGAGTACTATCCTCTGTCTCAGAAAAAAGATGCCAGAAGTGTCACCTGGAGTTGCAGCAGTAGAGAAAATTATATGCTTCCGCATTAGAATATAGGTCCAAATGAATAGGAGAATTGTCATTCATTTTATGCACTGCCTTTGTCAAAACCATCATTTTATGCATTATTGACCATGGTACTTTGATACAAGAGCATTTATAGTTCACTGAATTACTATCAAATGGATGGGGGGTGGGGGGGAGCAGGGCTATGTAGACGTTAGGACCCAGGCGGAGCATTCTACAGCAAAGGAGGTCCGTTTTGTGGCAGAGGAATATACAACCCTACCAACATATTTTTTGACACAAGCTATAGGATAGGAACTTTTTTAAAAAAATTAGAAGCTCTTACTGCGGCATTTTAGAATGTGATCTTCTGGCCTCTGAACACAAGAACCGAGCAGCCACTGATACAAGAGTTAGCTACCCTGGCCAGATACTTGAGGCCGATCCCTCGAAACAATTTACTTCATCATAGTTAAAGTCCAGCCACTAGGGTACTTTTGAAAAAAAGAAAGCTGCAAAATGCAAACTAAGTCTTTCATTATTGTATCCGCATTCTCATTCTTATTCAGCAGAAGAAAGCAAGGAATTGGGGGGAAGGGGAGGGAGGAAGAGAGAAAGCAAACTCTTCTTTTCTGCCAATGCAAATCCACTTCTATCTTCTTTTAAAAAATAATAAAGGTAAGCCACATTTTCTGATGCTATCTCCAGCCCTGCCTGGCGTTTCTGCGGCACCCTCAGGGAACCAAGCCAACTCTACACAGCAATACAACTTTGTTTAGTGTACATAACTCTGTCGAGCAGGTGCGTGCGCACGGGTTTTAATATACATTTAATTTTTCAAGACAGCAGGAATCAACGAGACCCCATAAGTGAAGCTTTAGAATCCAGAGGGAGGCAATTAAAAAACACAAGACAAAATGAGGCTTTGGATGTCTTCCCTGCTCAATGGGGGGTGGAGGGATGTTATTCCAAAATGTGTTTCTGTTTATTTTTAATTATGTTTTTCATGATATGGGAAATAAACTTTTTTTTTTTAAGTCTCAAAACAGAGAATGGTACCTGGAATATTTCACAGTATAACTGACTTTTTTTTTATAATGTTAGCAAAGGTCACTGAATGTTAGAGCAACAGAATCTCAAATGGAGGTGTACATATTCCGTGAAACATGCATTGGAAGAGAACTGAGATTCAGCAGGAAAGGTTTTTTTAAAAAAATATAAAACTAGCTCCTCATGAACATTGCCTCAAAATCTTAGTCAGAAATAGGGATGTTTCTGAATTTCTCCACAACAGGAATTCTCCTTAGATTATACAGTTCCATTCCATGCTGTCCCTGTCCGCTGAAAAATGAAACAAATGATGACATGTTATGTTGTTAAAGGAGCTGTGGTTCAGACGCCTTTGGTTGAGATCTTGTTCCTAATATTTCACCTGCATCTGTGATACACCTCTGAAGATGCCAGTCACAGATGCAGGTGAAATGTTAGGAACAAAATCCACCAGACCACAGCCACGCAGCCTTGAAAGCTCACAACAACCAGTTGAGTCTGGCCATGAAAGCCTTTGAAAATACACATGTGTTTGGGAGAGAACAAAATATTACTCTCTCTCTCTCTGGCCCCTTCTGCACATGCAGGATAATGCACTTTCAATTCACTTTCACAATTGTTTGCAAGTGGATTTTGTGATTCCGCACAGTGAAATTCAGCTACAAAGTGCATTGAAGTGGATTGAAAGTGCATTATTCTGCATGTGCGGAAGGGCCCCCCCCCCCTCTCTCACACACACATTAACCATTATCTAGTTTTGTGGACATAGGGAAATATATTGACCATAAACTTAGATACATATTATCATAATGGACGTATGGATTGCAACACTTTTTTATTTGTTTGTTTATTTATTTGTCACATTACATTTATACCCTGCCTTTTTCTGGAAGACTCAGGTGGCATGAATATGTTATCTATTTCTATCTATTGAAATGTGCTTTGTATGTGCATCGGTACAAATGAAATACACACATGTTCACAGGGGACCACTAAAGCGAAGCTCCTGAAGAAGCAAAACTACAGAAGTCTAAAAAGAAGCAGTAAAGTTGGTCCAGTATTAACTCAAAACTTGACGCAGGCTTCAGCAGAGATATAGGCTGCAGTGTTTTCAGGGGGAATTATTTGTGGGTTTTAAGTTTGGATTTGTAAGCTACCTCAAGGTGTGGCTAAAGGACAGGGGCATAATTATTTCAGCAATCAAGCAAGAAGGCAAGCGAGCGAGAGAAAGAAAAAAAGAAAGAATTCTTGTAGAGTCCGTGGAGTCTGAGATGACAGAAGAGAGAGCAGTAACCACTCAATGTCTTCTCAGAACATTTCCAAAAGACTCCGGCATAAGAAGGACTTAGAAATGATGAAAGTTGAGGTTGAGAAAGTTGCTCCTTGTGAGGTGATCTGAGTTCAGGCTTCTAGGGCTTTGAATGCTGCATGAAAGAAACCAACTATCCACTTACTGGGGGTTTGGGTGGGGTGAAGATTCCACAAGTAGAAATTGGTAATTATAAGAGGCTCGGTTCATATTTCTTCTTTTCCTTCTTCTGCTTTGATATTGTGCTTGGGTGCTGAACGCTTGACTGAAAAGGCCTCCGACTTCTGTTCATTGTCTCTCCAGTGAATGAAGTAATAGGTGTAAAGGGGCCAAGGTCTCAGATGAAAACTTTAATTGGCAGGCAGCTATGTACAGTGGTAAAAGGTCCTGCCTTAATCCAGAAGGCTCAGGCTATCTAATCGTATTTTGGAGACTAAGCTGACCCTGCCCTGGTGAGTACTTGGATGGATGACCACCATGCAAGTCCAGGGTGGTTATGCAAAGGCAGGCAATGGCAAACCACCATTGTTCATCTCTTGCCTTAAAAACCCTATGAGGTTGCCAGAAGCCGATTGCAACTCGACGGCACTTTCCACCAACAGAAGTTCCTTCCTTTTTCCATGTACAGCATCCATCAGGACAACAATAGGGTTTTTTTTAAAAAAAAAATCCAGGCTTGTTCAGATTGACACAAATTAGGCATTGGACTTGCTTTTGACCACTTCCAACCACAAGACTATGGGCTAAAAACCAGTAATCACATGTCTTGTTTGGTTCCAGGATCTTCTTCTCTGGAAGAGGCCTTGCAACCCCTTATTTCAAGATGATCTGATACTGTCCTTCTTACTTTAATGAAGAGTTCATGATTACGATATTTAAAGAATTAAATAGTTGGGTCACCTCTACATTTTTAGTGCGTACTTACAAGCGGACTGAATATCTTTCATCTCCTTCAGCTGTTGAGCAGCCAGGCTCCCACCTCACTTTTTTTTTGAAGAGATCAAGTTACCACGAAATGGTTTTTATCATGTGACGTTTTATGTAGTCCATCCACAGCATACGGGATGAGTTCTTGTTAGAGGTAGTGCATTTCTGAATATCAATTGCTGGTGGGGGAGGCTTTGACCTCTGTGCCTGTGCTTATAGGACCTCTGAGGCATCTAAAGCATCACTGTGGGAAACAGGATGTTGGACAAGATGGGCCATTAGTCTGATCCAGCAGGGCTCTTTTTATACTCTTATGTGATATTAATAGGGTGAATAAAGGCATATGCTAAATAATAAGGCACCACTAAGTAGTGCATTTGTTCTCTCTCTCTCTCTCTCTCTCTCTCTCTCTCTCTCTCTCACTTATTCTCACTCCATGTACACTGAAGCACCAAGGGAAGAATCAGGAAGATAGAAAGTGAGACCCTTCGTTTTGTGGCTCACCTGTTGCTTCCATAGTTCATGGAGCAACATGGAAGGGGAGATGGATCCATTTGAAACAAACAGGTCTCTTTCACCTTAAAATCCAAGCCAGAGAAATTGGGACTCCTAAGAGTGACCTCGGATGGGAGAGAATATTGCACACCTTTGAAGTCCATACTGGAGCCTAGGAGTGGCAAATATCATAACAATCCCTGTCATGTATCTGATGAAGCAATTGTCATGTATCTCGTGAAGTAGACTCAGGCCACCAAAAGCACATAGGTTGGATCCAGACTAAAGGGGCAGTTTCAAGCCATTCCCCCCTTCCTGCTGATGACCCTTGTTGTGTCTTTCCTCATGCTCTCTTAATCCCCAGAAGAAGCATTTGATGGAGAAAGGGAAAGGGAAGCAGGTGAATTTCATTCCACTGAGGAACAATTTGGACTAGATTAGACCTTGGATAGAACAGAAATGTACTTTTTTTTTCAGGTGCCACAAGACTCCTTCAGCTGAATTGCTCCTTGTTCAATTGGCCATCAGTGTTCGCTCATGCTCATAAGAAAGGTCACCAGAGCACGATTGTTCCCTGCCCTTTCAAAATGCACTTCAGGATAAAATAGCATCTTTTCAGCTCATGCAAGTGTCTGTGTGAAACTGGGAGTGTGAATCAGTACAGAGAGTGTGATCTGGTTTATACACGGCATTGACAACCACGGGGGGGTCATACGGATTCAGCATTTGACCTTAACATGGGTCCAAAGCAAACAAAGCTGATAGCTAAAATGTGTTCCCTGGTATCTGTTGTACACTACTTCTCCCCCACCCCCACACACATACACAGAGCACACCAGATCTTTCTGTATCCAGCCATTCATTCTCCCTGCCCTTCCTTTGTTATATTTTCCTCTCTGCTGACTTTCTTCTGCCTCCTCTCCCCTCAGCATCTTCTTGGCAGCTCTCCCACCTTCTCTGCCTCACAGCTTCCCATCTCTGTTATCATTCACGTCCCGGGATTACTGTCCTCATTTGGCACCATATCCTCCCAGACTCCTCTGCTTCTGCCTGCCTTCAGTACCCTCTTACTCTCTCTCTCTTTTTACAACTTCTCTCTCTCCTCCACCACCTTCCTCTCCTGTCCCTTCAACCTCTAACAATGAAGCTGAAAACATACCCCCTACCTGATCTCGGAAGTTAAGAAGGGTCAGCCCTGAGTAGTATTAGGATGGAAGACTACCAAGGAAGTCCAACGTTGCTACACAAAAGCAGGCAATGGGAAACACCCTGTTGAACTCTTGCACTGGAAATCCTACAGGGTTGCCATAAGTTGGCTGTTACATCACTGCACAATGAAGTGGTCCATAACCCTGTGGGCGGTATAGACACTTTTCGTAATTTTGAGCAAGTACTGTGGGAATCACTCCAAAATGTCTGTCGGGGAGATGGGGAACAAATTGCTGGGAAGTTCCATGCATCCCCCTATGATGACAACAGGTGTCAGATGGTTGTTTCCGACTGGGCTCTACCTGAAGGCACAGAGGTGATGCCACCTGCACTTCTGAAGGACTTTCTGCTCCAATGATGTGGAGGGAAGCCAGAATTAGGTCTCTGCTTTGGGGAAAGAACATCCCAAAACACATTTGAAAGCTGTCAAAGTGCCCAAGGGCATCCCTTTGGGGGTTATTGACTTAGGGTCTCACAACATGTGTCCAAGAGATCCAGTCATACACCTCCATGTAGTTTTACACTTCCTTATGCCATCTTCTCACAAACATTAAAATACATTAAAACTGTCATCTTGCACTAATCCTTCACAGTAAAGAAATTAGTCATACTATGGTTTTATTGCCACGCCTTACTGTATATGGTTAGCAGGGCAGTCTTCGAAGGGTATAACTCTGCTTCGGCTGGCATTGCATGGTAAATGTCAGATTCCACCCTCATCACCCAGAAACACACATGAAGTGGCTTAAATGGAGTCAGATCACTGGTTCATCATGCCCATTTGTGTATACTCTTAGGCTCCTTCCACACACGCAGAATAATGCACTTTCAATCCACTTTGCAGCTGTGTGGAATAGCAAAACCCACTGGCAAACAATTGTGAAAGTGGATTGAAGGTGCATTATTCTGCATATGTGGAAAGGGCCTTAGCTCTCCTAGCCTATTCATATCACCTGTCCGTTTAACTGGAGTTTCCAGGCATTGAACCTGGACAAATTTATGTTGTACTGTTTTCTCATCGATGTCTTGAAAGAAAGTCCCCACATTTATCCTCTCCACCATGCTTGCATATTAGTTGGACGTTCATGAGAAGTTTGAGCAATCCAGTCCACGTTGGTGACTCAATGTGTATTCAGCAACAGTGCTGAGTGCCAGTTGCTGAGAGAGAGAGAGAGGAAGAAGAGGAAGAAGAGGTGGTTATAATACCCACTTTTCTCTCCTGCAAGGAATCTCAAAGTGGCTTATGACTGCCTTCCCATCCCCACAACAGGCAACTTGTGAGGTAGGTGTTCTGACAGAACTGTGACTAGCCCAATGTCATTCATTCATTCATTCATTCATTCATATGTGTGTGTGTGTGTGTGTGTGTGTGTGTGTTGCTTATATCTCTTGTTTGTTGACTTCCTAGAGACACCTGTCTGGCCACTGCTTGGGGTGTGCCTGTGTGCTGTATTAAATAGTTGAATCTAAATAGTCTGATTTATGAAGCTTGAACACCAAGGGATAGTAGCTATTCCAGAGGAAGAAATGCACAATGACAGCAAAAATGTTATAACCACAAGCATGCACCTTTTTTAAAAAAATGCAGTGGGAAAGCAGGTGCAATTTGAGATTCGACTGCATTTAAAGCCATGAAAAGTTATTAGGTAACATTTTTAAAATTACACCATGGAGAAAGACTAAGGGCCGGAAACACCTTCCTTGTGGGGAAAAGGCTTAACCATTGGGGGTTTTTTTGCTTTTTTTTTTGGTGGGGGGTGGAATAAGGAAGGATCTGATAGAAATTTGTGCAATCACAAGTGGTTTAGCAAGAACAAACTGAAATAGTTTCATAATTGTAGCCTTACCCCTGGAAACAGACTGGCAACAGCCAATACCCCATTTCCTCCCACAAAGCATAAAATCCAGCAGTTTCCAATGGAATGGCCACAGTTACCCATTTGGTCAGTTATTAAGATATGTAGATGTATAATGTGTGTGCATATGTATGTAGATATGACATGTATACCTATGCGTGTGTGTGCACATAAATATATGCACATCTGCTTATCTATGTCTACAAATAACTGGCCAAAAAAGTGACACAGGGATGTTAAAAAACAACCCCCCCCCCCATAAAAAGATAGAACCTCCTTGCACAGCGGCACTGTACCTCTGAACGCTAGAAACAGCGGGTCTCGGTCCGCTTCGGAGCCGGCAGGTTCGGGTGACGGGTCCAACCCAGCCTTCCTGCCGTTCTTAAGGGACCCCAAGTCGGCTTCGATCCCCACCCCCCCCGGTCTTACGCCCCTTCTCCTCCAATCCTGGTTTGCTCCCCGATTCCCACTCCCTTTGCTTCAGCCTCCTCCTCCTCTCTCCTTTTTTGGGAAGCCGGAGTTACAACTGGGAGTTGGGGAGTGGGGAGAGGGGGGTCGGTCTGAGGGAGGCGGAAAGTTGCGCGCTGGCTGGCTCCGACGGCGAGGAGGCGACCCTTCCCCGGTCTCTTCTCCCCCCCCCCCCCCCGCTTTTAGACCTGCCTCCGCGCTCAGCCCAATAAGAGCCGCCGGGGGAGGCTCCCCCGCTCACTTTTCCTTCCCCCGCGCTCGCTTCCCAGTTCGGTGCGGCGGGCGAGGCGGGCACGTCGGCTCCGGGGCGGCTGAATGCGTGGATATACCGCGGAGCCTCCGCGCCGCTCGCCCGCCCGCCGAGATGGGCTGCCGCAGCCGGAGAGCCGGGCCGGGGGGGAAGGCGCGCCGCTGAACTCCGCCGCCCTCGCCCTTGCCCTGGCCGCCCGCTCGCCCTTGCCCCCGCTGGAGGCGGCGGAGGCGGCGGCGGGAGCCACGGGAGCAGCAGCGGCGCGCACAAGGCGAGGCGACAGGAATCGGGAAGCATGCAGAGACCCGGCGGGAGGCTCCTCCCGGCGCCCGGACCCGCTCACCCGGGCTGGCGGATATTGGCCTGGCTCCCCCACGAAGGCAACCGCGTCTGAGTCCGGGCTGGTTCTTTGGCGCATTCTTGCTCGCCCTTCTTCGTCCTGCCCTCCCTTCTTGAAGTGGGGGGTGATCAAGGCGCCCCCCCTCCTTGGAGCTTGGAAAAGAGTGAGTACCTTCCCTTGGGTGGATGTATATGTATACATATATTGTAAATTCTCCCTTGTAGAAAGGGTACGGCTTAACATCAGAAAAAAAAGGGGGGGCGATCTGTCAATCAGTCATGTGTCTTGGTGATCAATCATCTCTCGGGCGAATCGATTTTCTCTTTTATAGCTTGTGCCTTTGCCTACTTGAACTATTTCTTGAGGGAAATCCTGGTTGAAGATGGTGGAGAGGTCTCTCCGGGTGCCAATTTGGGACTTCTGTTTTTGGAGGAGTTGAGTGTTGCTTGGGGTAGGAGATGCCAACGGCAATGAGCTTGTGCCCCCCCCCCCCCAATTCTATACACCAAATTGACGGTCTCACGTTTTGCTCAGTAAGCTTAGGAGTCTCATCTTCAAACGTGACACGCTGTCGGCTCAATATTGAATAGTAAAGGGGGGGGGGAATCTAAGTAGTAGCCAGAGGTGCAGATGATGGATATAATGGGGAGGGGGGAGGTATCGAAAAGAAGAGATTAGGGGGAGGACCCCCGCATTTCTGTCCATATCGGGTGATGTCTTGTTCCCCATTTTAGGAAAAGAAAAGGGAGCTCATCTAAGCATCTCTTCCTCCTTCCTATTTCTCTGAGCCGACACCTTGAGTTATTCCGGAGTATCTCTCCTACAAATTGTTGTTGTGTGCGTTCCCCTCCCCCGCCCTTTCCTCACTTCCTTGGTTGACTGCTTTGGCAAGGCAGCACCCAGAGCCAAGTGCAACTTAGTAGATTTCCCCCCCCCTCCCATTCCAATCCCTGGTTACTGGCATCCTTACAAGAAGAGATGGAAGATCCCTCCCTGGCTGGCTTCTCCATCCCTCTCTCTGCTCAGCGTTTCTCGAGTTGGGTAAAAGGCTGGGAGAAATAACATGTTCTCTTCCATTCCAGCTTGGCTCTAACAGCTACTGGGTAGTAACATCCCAATCCGGCTGTCAAACAGTCTTCCCCGCTAGGCTGTAGCGAGGCAGTGGCAGAACATTTTGTTCAGCTGTAGAACGGCACAGGGAATGGAGCAGGGCTGGTCCGCGCAGAAAGGGAGTTGTTCCATGTCCTTACTGCTAATTTTTGGAGGGGGTGGGAATATACCTTTAAAAATTGCCAGGGGACATACTCAGGGATCCCTCTGCTATTTGAGGCGGAGGGTCTTCCTCCATCCTCGCTGCCTGCCTAGTACTTAGAAAGAATCCTTTCTCGCAAGCTAGCGGCACATGATAGCCAACAGGTACCAAACTCCGGGCAGCCGATATCCATCTCCAGATGCCTCTAACTTCCCTTTTGCTCAGCTCTGCTGTGCTGAGAAAGAGATGCCAGCGCAGCTCTCTGGAAAGCAGTGTCCAGCATTGAGGCTGTTCCATTGGCTGTCGACCCACAGCTTAGGGCTCCAGAGGTTACTTTGTACTGAAAAGCACCCAAAGGATGCAAAGCTGAACAGACTGCTGAAATGAAGAGGGATCCAAGGACTCGCCTCTTCCCTTCCCTTCAAAGAATGGAGCTGATAGCTGGCAAGGCTGAAAAGAAGCCTGTTAACTTTCTCCATCCTCTTCTGTCAACCTCCCAAAGTCTCTCTCGCCCAAGAGGGAAGAGGAAGCGGCTATCTCGCACTCCGTGATTGGACAGTAAGTCCCACTGGTGTCAGTAAGGCTTACTTCCAAGTAGTGTTAAAGCTATCCTTTTCCCGACAGCTGCATGTTTGTAAGGAACCCTTCTCCTGTTCAGATGAGTCAGAATCGACCCTTTCTGCAGTTTCAAGTCTGCTGCAAATAATCTGTAGATAACACCATGAACTAGAAACTCTCAATGCACTTTTCAGCCTGCATTTGAAAATCGGTCTGTACAGGGAAGCGAAGGAGGGTTGCACTTCTACTGGCTCGAGTCGTCATTCTTCATTAGTTTCATAAATGAAAATGCTTGGGGGGAAAAAAATACAAGGATCTTAGAAGGTGTTACCCCTGAGACTCAGTTGTATTAGTTTCCCAGGCTAACATTCTGTAAGGAGATAGGGAAACAGCATCCGCACTTACGCATTCCATCCCATCCAACATGACGGTTATGCTTCACGCTTTGCGGTGTGAAGTGCGGGCAGTGGATTTCACCCTCTCCCTGCGATACTGCTGTCACCAGAGTCTGCTCTGGGTTTTCATATTAACCTTCTGAAGTGCTGTCTTCATATATGGCAGGCTTTCAACTGTCAGAACCTTGGTTTTCCAATTGTGGGCCTTCTTTTCTCAGAGATCGTCGGCAGTAGTATTTTGTAACTGGCAGTTTGCTCAGAGAAGCCTATTTGCCTCTTCTCCTGCCCTGTAAAGTTACCTGGAATTTGTTCAGGGATCAAAAATTGCCTGGCACGTTTGTGAGTGTTGAAAAAGCACAAATGAGTATCCTTTCCCATTGTTGGTTAAAAAATTAGTGTTTCTTCAGACGTTAAAACATCTTTTCTTGCGGAACATTAAACCACCTTTCCCCCCTGCTGTAAAAATAAAACATTACTGTGGAATCTTGCTTTGACAATGTATCCTAGTATTTTCCAGAACACTTCAGCCATTGCTAGCCCATATTTTCAGCTCTCTTCCAGAAGCTATAAAAAAGGTTGTCAAGGTAGCCCCAGTCTATATCTAAATCTTCCCTTGTCCTTTCTTTTAACATCCCTATAAAACAGCCTAACAGTATTTCATCAAGGCAAAATTTGCAAATGGATGGGAGTAATGTTGGATTTATTTGCTGCCACTGTTGCAAATGTTGTCTGCAAGCTTTATGGGTGTGTGTGTGTGTGTGTGGGGGGGGGGTATTGGTGAAGAATGTGCACCTTCTGCCAACACACACATATAAACATTGGCTTAGAGAGTGCTGTCGATAGGGACAGAGAAATCTCAGTGTTTTTATTGCTCAGTGACCAGATCTCACCCGTTTGATGAGGAAATAAATTGTAACTCCTTATGTATTTTTGCCCTGGGTGTTTTTGTAACTGCTAAAGAAAGTAAGGGTTTGGCTGTTTCCTTAATACTTGCCCATAATTACAGTCCGATTGGTGATTATCTCTAGCACCTAGACCCATATTTTCAATGTGGAGAATGTTCAACTTTTGTCCAAGGGTGGCCCCTTTCCCTTTCTCATCTGCAGAAAAGCTTGCATCTCAGCTTATGGAAGTATGTAAAATCATCCATGGGGCTGTGATTGGAAGATGCTGCTGGTATCCTGTGTGCTTCAGTATCTGGTTTCAGCATATTCATGTGAATGTACTGCATCGTCCTGGACTAGCTTTCCAGCAGAAGACAGGACATGTACTCCCGTTGACCTTTAAGTCATGGTGAAGACTTAACAAACTAGAAAACCTTGCCAGTCAGTTCAATATATTTCTTGAACACTCTTGGTACATCAAAGAGGTGGCACAATCGTTCAGACCAACTGAACATTTGTATAATTTTACTTTCCAATCTTCTAGCAGAGGAATATGGTAGAGGAGTTGAAAGCCAGAGGTCCGTCTTGTGCCCATGGTCATCTCCATAACTGTAAACTGATGTTGGCTTAAGAGCCCACTTTTTTAAGCTGCTTTCCCATTGGCCTTAATGTACACCTCAGTTGTCAGCCACTTTACTGCAATAACAACATTTCTATGAGATGCATCTCAGAAAAAGCTCAGTTCCACAACTCTTCCTTGTTTTGCTTTTCAATTAAATGCAACAGTAAATCCCAGTAAAGCAACTCCTGACAGACAAAATTCACCCAAGTTGTGAAAAGGTTACACTGATGAGGGGGCAGCTTTTCTATCTGTTAGTCAATTTCTAGAAATAGACAACTTGACAAACATTTTGTGATACAGATGGATGAGCAATTAGAGGATTGTTTGGAGTTTTATGGGGAGAAGTTGTACAACTATTGGGATTTTTTTTTCCACTCGGGTTTTTGTGCAGGCATCATGTGAATGCAAACTTGTTATGGTATAACAAACAGCCCCATAAAACAGTACCTATTTTTTTACCAGTTCCTTTGTCTTTTTAATTGACACAATGGTGGATAGAAGTGTTTTTGTATGAGAATGCTGGCATTAAGAACATTAGATGTTTCTTGTTGGATTGGGCCCAGATATTTCAACACCCAGTTCTCACAAGTGGCTACTTAAATGCCTCAGGGAGTCTCACAAAAAGGGCAGATAGCCCTCTTGTTGTTTTTCTTTAGCAGCTGACATTTTGATATATCATCGAAGCATGGAAAATCATGCGAGCTTAAGGGAGAAGGTGTTAGAATGTAAATGGTGGGAGAATACGTTTGTAAACATGCATGGCAATATAAAAGAGTTTTAGTCATTGCACATTCCTGTTTAAAGTTTTATTGCTCACGCTTTATTGAATCAAAAAATAATTCAGCAATCCATTGGCTTTTAAATCTTTACCTTGAGGGACTGAGGACAGAAAGAACTGGAAGATCTCCAGAACTGTAAAATGTGACCTCTGGAATGAGATTCGGGTATAACAAGGGAGAGAAAATGCGAGGAACCTGGCATCTATAGAAGGTCACCAACCAAAATGAGTTCAAGGCATGCCATCTAGGACTTTAAAACATTTTTATCCTTTACAACTTGGTCCAAAAATGCAGGTTAGTGCAAAGCCATATATGGAAAGAAGCAGGCAAGTTTTATCGCTTTTCAAACAGAGTCCAAATTTTACCCATATTCAGAAATCTGAATTTGGATGAATTGGCATATTTTTCCTTCTGAAAATCAATTATTTTCTCCCCCTTGCTCCAGTGAATACTAACTAGACTTGATCAGCTTCCAGGAGAAAACTTCATGAAACACGTTAGCAGTGTCTTGTTTGTGTCTTAAATGTCTAGATCTGTGACTGGGAGTGTTGAAATGCGTATATACTTGCTAGGAAAATTTGGGTTAGATCCCTCTCCACCTGCCAAAATTCACCAAATGTTTACTAACTTCACGTTAGACCTACTTCAGAGTTGCTAAAAAAAAACAACTTGTGAAAAGCAGCACAAAATGACACTGCTTTCTCTTTTGATGTTCTTGGGTCTTCATTGTGAGAGGTGTGCAGTTTCCGCAAGGGGCAAATGTGTGTTTTCAGCTGAAAGAATAAAAGATTCATCTCTTTCCTTTGGACCGGATCTGGAAGAATGAGCAGAGAAAGTCAAAGCTGTAGCCAGCCTTTCTCACTAGGTGGGGCTGTAACATTTCCAGGTAGGGCCAGACCTGACACCCCCCCCCTCCAAGTTGGGAAGGGTGGAGCAATGATGATGAAAAGGAGGGGTATTAAGCCCACAAGCATTGTGGTGGCAGAGATTCAGCCCCTAGGCAGAAGAAGCTGGCCATCTCTGCTTTAAATTTCTCTTTTATCTCTCTCTCCCCCCTCCCCCCACTGTGCCCCCCACCCCACAGTCATTTTGAATTATCACAGTACCTAAAGGGAGATTAAAACAACAGCAACAACAACAACAGAAATGTGCCTGAAATCAACAGGTTTTTTTCCTGTGGATTCTGCCTTGTCATAGTTGGAAATCTTATTTCAGTGGGAGCTTCAAATGGGTAAGGGGGCCCACTGCCCAAACATGGCCTTTTTGTTCTGCTAGTCCAGTAGCACCTTAGAAACCAACAAGGGTTTGGGGATAAAAGCTTTCAAGAGTAAGTCTCCCTTTTTTAGATACAAATGATAATGGAGATCTCTCAATCCGTATATGACAGGCAGGGAAGGGGGTCTTGTAAAGATGGAAGTCAGGACGCAGAGGTACAATGCATGTTGCAACCATGACATTTTGTGCTTCTGTTGAACCCGAACTGCTTAGTTTATTTACAGGGGTGTATTTGGAAAAGAAATTTCTCAATCACTTGATAATTGCCTTTGCTGAATGTCTATCCCAATCCAGTACAGATATGCAGTATGATCCTGCACATGTTTGCTCAGAATAAATTCCACTGAGAGTTTGGTGGGAGTTCCCCCCCACCCCCCGCCATCAAGTCACAAATGATTTTTGGCAACCCCATAGTGTTCTCAAAGCAAGAGACGTTTAGAGGCGGTTTGTCATTGCCTGACCCTGGTATTCCTTGAAGGTCTTCCATCCAAATACTTGCTGGGGTCAAGGCTGAAAGTGTGCGACTAGCCCAGTGTCACCCAGCATGTTTCCATGGCAGAGTGGGGATTCAAACCAGGGGTTCCCAAATTCTAGCCCAACAGCACAACCACTACTACACCATGCTCTCAAGTCAATATACAGCAAGCACTGGACTGCAGATTTCAGTCCTTTAAAGGTGTATAGAACCCATCTGCTAAATGATTCTTTGTGTTGTATTGGACTGGACAAAGTCATTTGGGTGATCCTGAGTTCTAATGCTACCCCCCCCCCCAAATTAAAACACTATCAGAACAAACTGCTGTAGAATTTAATAATCAGAGCAGAAATCCTATCCAGTTTGCCTCTAATGTAATAATGGCTCCAGATCTCGTTCCTAATTTGCTCGAACAGTTGGAGATACTCACCAGATACTTTGATCTAATTTGTGTGGCTTCAAGAGAGGTGGTCCCAGGAGCTTCTGTGTATCACAACTGTCTTCCCATGAGGCAGCTCTTCCAGAGAAGCACGGTTCCCTCCTGAAGAATAATCACCTCTTATCATCTCGATTTCAGTCCGATTTCTGCCTTGCGACAAAGAGGAGGCTGTTTATCGTGCTTGGCTTAATTATGCACATGACAGGTGATGCTGTCTGAAGATAAAAATCAAGGCTGAGACAACAATGCTTTGTGTCATGTGTCAACCGATGATGGGGAGGAAATGATAAGAAAACATGATCTCCGTGGCCTCCATTAATATTTAAGCCATTTTCACGGGAGAAACAGACAGGCACATCTCAAGCTGATAAGGGGCCTATGATAAGTGGAGCCTCAGGTGTTAACTGGTTAACACCTTCCCACAAGCGGAGAGTTCGGCTCACTTTCAATGCGCAGCACAGCCTGTTTCCCATCCGGTCGCCTTTAAAATGATATGGGGCTGTTTGGCTTATCTGACGTGCCATCGTAAAACTGAGCCAGAGACAAGGAGACTCACCTGAGTTATATTTATGGGTCTTTAAAGTGACACTGAACTCCAGTTTTGCAGCTATCAATCCTTTGTGGGGGTCTGGCCTAAGAAAAACCACTTGTATCAGCAAACTAAAAGTGAATTGGGGGTAGGAGAAAAGCATTGCTGAGCTGAAAAACACGTGCACCTCAGCCTGGATGGTTCAGGCCAGCCTGATCTCAAAAGATCTGAGAAGCTAAACAGAGGCTCATTCCGCACATGCAGAATAATGCACTTTCAAACTGCTTTCAGTGCTCTTTAAAGCTGTGCGGAATAGCAAAATCCACTTGCAAACAGTTGTGAAAGTGATTTGAAAACACATTATTTTGCGTGTGCGGAAGGGGCCAGAGTCAGCCCTGGCTAGTACTTGGATGGGAAGGCCAGGGTTGCTGTACAGAGGCAGGCAATGGCAAACCATCCTCCTCTCCCTCCTTTATCTGTGGAAAAGCTGGTTGGATATGACACTTGGCAATGGATAGGGTACCAGTCAAAGTGGGCACCTGCAGAATTAGGTGCATAATACAGCATTCACACCTGCAAACTGTCACAGGTCATTGTGGTTATTGTCACGGGACAGACATGTGTGAGCCAGCTAGCGCTGTTAAAAAGAATTCTCTTAATTCCTCTGTACCCAGTTTCTCTCTGAAATTTAACAATCCCATTTCCTTTCCCCTTTCAAAGAATCTGGAGTCTGTTCCTAAACCGTTCCGTTTGGATCAAAGAGAAATTTGAAGACAGGAGGGTCAGGAAGGGAGGTTCTGTGCTATTTCAGAATTTCACTCTGTCGATGTTCAGAGGCAGGCAATGTCTTCCCAAGCGTTCCCGTCCTCCTGCCAAAGCACCATTTGTGGTGTGTAACATACAACAGCTCACAGGGCCGAAGTTACAAAAGGGTGCATTGATTTCTCTACAAAGAGAAATCATTCTTTTAAAAGAGAAAAAAAAATGGAGAGAAAAAAGGCAATAAGAGGGATCATGGCTATATTTTAAAAAATAAAAGAGAATGTTGGGGGAAAAAAGGAAAGGAATTTCCCTCCCCAGAACATTGCTAGAGCCAGCCGATCGTTCTTCTTAGGAAAAAACTGGGTTTGTCACTGCCTGGAATACAAAATGCCCTGGTGGCTGTTGAAACAGTTCGGTTGCTCTGATATTTCTCTTTGGTCTGGAGTCACTGGGTGATGAGTCAAATGGGGCTAAGAAACTCTATCAATGGCAAAAACAGCAGAATTAAAATGTTAGTTGTGCCAGAAACCTTTTTTTCCTTAAAAAAAACCCTGCACAATTGCAAATGTTATCGTCTTTTGAGTCACTGTTTCCAGAGGGGTCCCTATTTTGCTTGGTCTGGGTTTCTTCTCTGGTTTGTTTTGTTTTGTTTTACATGAGCTCTGGGCCAAAGCAGGGGTAGGCAAAGAGGATGTTTGGCGCTTTGCCTCAGGTATGAAAATGTCTACAACTGACAATGTAAATAGCAGTACTCTCCTTTTAGCACAAGGTTTTTTTAAAAAAAAATTGTTGAAATAGTTCATGACTCATCTAGAATTCACAGATATCAACAGTCAATTCAGCTCTTTTAAATATTTAGTTTGTGGTATTTGTTGCAATCAGGTGGTAGAATGCCTTTCAAACTGGAAGTTATAACCTGTGGTGAAACAGAAACTTATATTATTCATGGGATTCCTATTACCCTACACAAACTACCTGAGGACAAGTCCTTCCCACCAAACAATAATCCAAAAATGCATGATGTGTCACAATGAGGTGGTCTCAACCAATGGGCAGTCAGGGCACCTTTCCTGAGTTCAGTGCAGGGGCTGGGGACTGACTGCCAATGACTCTGCCACCAATCAAGGGAGGTGATGAGAAAAAGAGCAGGCTCTTGAGACCACATGCACCTTCTTCATTTGAAGCTTAGGAAGCTGGCTCCACGGTTATGCCTGGTAATACCTGCTCATTCTGGGGCTAGGGCAGATGGGTCCATAGTGGCTGCTACTCTCACCTGTTCTCTATGGGGACCATTCAAACAGCTCTATGGCAGTAACTACTTGTATGTGCTCCATCTGGGGCTCAGACATCCAATATCTGAAAGGGGTGGGAACACCTGCTGTCCTTACACAAGGGCTGGGGGATCCCTTGTTTGGGCTGCGGATGGTGGCCCTGGCAAAGTGGTGGTGCTGTTAGTGATTCTGACACCCATCCTGGCCCAGGCTCCCAGAATCTCTAAGGCCACCCCTGATGTTGCAAAATACACTAAAACAGGTTACAGGCAGTGAGTAGAACTTTTTTGTTGCTTCTTGTTGCTAAGAAGTGTTCATCAATGTCTACATGGAAAACATTTCCATAAAGGGCGGGAGGAGTGAAGACAAATGGTATGTAGGTTATCTAAATTCAGCAAATACAGCTAGTTTTGGCCCGACTACAGTTCCTGCAAGAATTACAGTGCAGATGATCACCAAAGAGTTATATAGCACTTGAAAGAAAAATGAATTTCCGGTAGCGCAAATGTTGATAGTTGAGAGCTTGTTCCATCAGAAACGTGAGGTGTTGCCATAATGGGCAGCTGCATGGAAAGCTGAAGAGAAACTGTTTGACACAGTGAGACTAAAAGATTATAAGAAAACGGATAGTTCATGACTCAACAGGCACAAAATGTCCAGCTGAAGCCCCAAGTCTGCACATTCGGGTGAGCCTGAAATAGCTTGAAAGAGATAAAGGTCACAGGGACTGCTCTGTTGGATCAGGTTGGGTTCTGTGCTTCAGGGACAGGGTTAATGATCTGGGTCGCTGGGACTTTACCGCTCCCCCCCTTGCTGGTGCCAAGAAAGGGTGGTCTTCTCCTTATGTGAAATCACTTGTAATTCTGGGAGATCTCCTAGCGTACCTGTAAGTGGGCAACATTAGACTGCGAACCCACCACCATGGCAAGATTCGATTGCATTTTGCAAAACTCATCAATAGATTGCATTGTTTCATTGTGAGCGTCTCCCCTCCCCACTCTACTTGCAAGGTAGGCTAGCACCCTGGTTGACTCCCTACAGAGCAAAGAAGCACATAAAGTTCAGCCATTTCCAGCAGTCAGACCTGAATGGCAAGCAGTTTACAGCGCTCTTGTGCCCTTCTCAGCTCTCTCCTTCCTTTCTTTTTGCCTGTTCTCCTGGGTTCCTTTTATCCCTCCTGAAAGGCTTGAGGTTTCTTGTTCCATCCTACTAATAGTTGGTAGGCTGTCTGTCAGGCCCTCCTGGCTTGGGACTGGCCCATCAGGGCTCTAGGCCCTCCTCTCTAACTGCAGCCTGTTCTGGGATATGTTTGGGATGCTCTCCATAAGATACGTTTTAAAGCTATTCTGTTTGGGGCAGGGCTTTGTATAACCTGATAAACAGCAAAGACAACTTGTAATGGTTGTGTCGTTCTGAAGTAAATACGTTCTCCAGTAACTCTCCTTTGATCTTCTGTTACCTCAGAGATAGAAGATGACCTATTTCTTTTAGTGTTTTCTTCCCTTCACTGATGTACTGACCTGTGGCTTTTCTTAGCAAAGCAGAAAGGGAGATATTCTTTCCAGCATCTAAAAGGACTCTCTCACACACATTCCCAAAACTTTGCAACCAATATCTCTCTGTGGGTGTTTCCATTCTGAAAATTTCATTCAAAATGAATAAAAGCATGAGGAGTGTTTTCATGTAGAAGTGACCTTTCAAGGCGACCTTAACAAGGTTGCTAATCATACGATGTTTTGAAGGTCATAGGTTGCCACAGGTTACCGTAGAGTGGAAGTGACTGGACGTTGTGTAACACACAAAGCCAGGCACATTACTATGCTCCTAATCATGCATCAGGTTCCCAAAGGAGATGAGCACACTGCAAGGACATTTCAGGTTCAGCCAACTTTCATCTCACTCTGAGTGCTTCACGGTCTGCTCTCTGAATTCAAAACTGTCAACATGGTCCCCATTATTTCCTTTCCCTCTTACATTAACCTGGAACATGTTCCTTCCTCCAAGCCTGATGAGGGTTGCATTCAGAAATCTGAAAAGAGTCCTCATTCTCAAGAAGTGCTAAACACTAAGTTTCTATTGTTAAACCCTGGCAATTTTTTCACAGTGCTTGAGATGGGCAAGTTTACAAAAGAGATCTCATTTCCACAGATAGCAGCTCTACACAACTTGTGATCTATCAAATAGAATGCAGCTGACCGGCCACGTTGGACTCGATAAATCAGTTTCTGCTCCTCACCTGTAACATTATTTGAGAAAGTTTGTCCTGCCTTTCCACTGATGTAACCTACAAGGCAGTGTGATAAAGAAAATAAAGCTGTAGAAGATATACTGGGAGGTGGCATCGAGGAATGGCTAAGTGGTGACCCTATTTGTTATTAGTTCAAGTCTCATTTCAGGAATAAATTTGCTTGGTGGCCCCAAGCAACTTTTTCCTACCTCAGCCTCTGTTCCTCATTGGCAACAGAGGTGGGGATGGATAGTAATACCGGTTTTCTTTACAGGCATATTATAAATATTTGAAAAGCCAAGCTTCTTTAGTTCCTGTTTAATTGAGCGAATTTCTAAAATAAATTCTGAAACTGGAACATTAACAGTTTTAAGAAAATTTTCAATTTCTGCAGTTGCTCTGCATCTTTCCCCTTCGTGTTAGCAAAGTACACATGTGGAATGATCAAACACTGCCAGAAAAAGCAACCCTGGTATGATAGTAGCTGAAAGAAGGTGTAGGGTGCAGCCCAAATATCCCAGAACCGTAAAGAATATAAATGTACTATCACCCCTAGCTATTGCTCACCAGCAAATCTCTAATTACATGAGCACAGCTTACCCATGTAAGTAATTTCACTGGAGGCGATACTAACATTCTGCAGTATATTTATTTATTTCTCTCACACAAGGGAATAGCATAGAGAACCACTTTGTGGGGTTTTTTTTAAACCCAAAGATACATTTCTTCCCCAGAAAGCTTAGCCTACTTTTAAGCAACTTGCAGTGAGCTACAGTCACAAGGTAACATGAGGAAATGTGTTGAATAAAGTGTAACAGGAGCTACTGTAATAAGCTCACATAATTACTGAGACATAGCACTCGGGTTTCTCTGTTAAGGGAACTACCGAATATATTTAACTTACACATTTGTACACAGCAAGTTAACAGGCATAATGCAGGAACAGTGAACAAGAACTAGTCACCTGCAGGAAAATGATAGCGTCGGTCTTGCACTAGGCTGTGTATTTCTGTCATAGAATATTGTTTGGATGGGGTGGGTGAGAGAAGAGAGTGTTGTCAAATTTTCAAGAGACGGAACAGCATGGCATAAGCAGTGCTGTTGCCGGTGTACCAATACTAGCAGCAGACAAATGTACCATCATAAAAGGACTGAGGTTAAAGAACAGATGGAGCTGCAGGAAGCCAAAAAGACTGTTAGAGCTGCTGAGGGAAGAAAACGTGAGGATGACTAAGGCCAGAGTGAAGAGATATAGATGTCACCAAGAAGACAGAGCCTGCAGGTATCAACAAACAAGCAGGAGGGGAAAAATTACCTTTGTGACAGAGTTAGGCCCAGTCTGTAAATACCTCAGACTAAGATGGTGTTCTGAGGTAATAGGATGGACTGTATCATTTCAAAGTATGGGGCGGGGAGTGCCGCTGTTTAACGTGTATGTAAAGTGCTGTCAAGTTCCAGCCAACTTAAGGCAAATTGATAGGATTTTCAAAGCAAGAGAGCAACAAAGGTTACTCTTGCTCTGCACAACAACTCTGGCATTTCTTGGTGATCTCCCATCCAGTTACTAACAGGGCTGTTCCTGCTTAGCTTTTGGCAAGATCTTGCTAGCCTTGGCCATCTGGGTCAAAGACCATTATTTAATAACCACCCCATATAAACAGATGTCTGCAAGTAAATAATGAGCACAATAGAGGAAAATGTCCTAAACTCACCCAACCCTCACTATGCCAGTTTTCCAGAATTTTTTTGAAGCAGATACTTTTTAAAAAATCTTCTCCTTTACTCTGAAGTGGTAGAGACCATTTTATCCTACTGAAGTAATGCAGTCCATTCCGGAGCCTCCCATCTCATTGGCCTCTTCTGCCCATGCAGAATAATGCATTTTCAATCCACTTTCAATGCTTTTTGCAGCTGGATTTTACTGTGTGGAATATCAAAATTCACTTGCAAACAATTGTGAAAGTGGATTGAAAGTGCATTGTTCTACATGTGCAGAAAGGGCCATTCTCTTGCATGTGTGGCCAAGGGTACATATGTACCATAGTGAGGTAGTACTGGGCATGCTGAGGTGGTAGAATGGATAATGCCACTTCAGACTACAAGGGAGGGATTACATTGTTCAAAATTCCCATACATTAAGAATGGTAGAAATTTGGGGAAGCTAAATGCTGCGTTACCAAGGGATAGGCTACAATTTTCCCATTGATGCACTGTTTCAGTATTTGCAGGCAGCTTCTCCCTGATAAGAGGGATGCTGCAAATTTTACCTTTGAAAATTCAACACTCAGTTCAATTCAGTTTCCATTTGTACTTATCAGGAGCTGTGTACTACCTGTGTCCTCTTGTGAGATGTGTTTGTCATGTTCATATAAACGTGAATCTTGTAAAATCTGTTAGTCAGTTTTTTCACACTAGAGCTGTACATGCATGGAAAAGATGTGTGTTGCTCCTTTCACACAACATGGTGACCATGCGGATCAAGATTTACCAATCTGCTCATTTACAAATGTGGTGGTACTGATTGTTTTAAATATGTGTCAGCACCCCTGAACCCAGCTTTGGCTGGAGAGAGTGTGGTAGTAAATCAAATGTATATATCATCGTCATTGTCGTATGGTTGGTTTTCCTTATACACAGTTGTAACATTTGGAAGAGTCTAAAGAGACGAAAAAGGTGTGTGTGTGTGGGGGGGGGGGAATGCACACCACCCTGAGCTCCTTGACAAAAAGATGGGATAAGAATATAGTAATAAAATAAACTTCTTTCCTTATTAAAAGACTGTTAACTCTAATGCGTCTCAGTCCTGTTCACATGTTACAGAGAACACATATACATGTTGATACCATTGTTTGAAAAAAAAAGAGCCAACATTAGATACAAATGAAACTAGGCACCAGTACCTGGATAAATATGGGGTTTAAAGCAGTACATGATTTGAAAGTAACATTAGAATGACGCAGTGTTTAAAGAATAATCAAGTGTACATTCTATATAGATTGTACTTTCATTCACTGTAACTTGTGAACTGCTCTGTACTGTGGTCTTGGCTGTGAATGCTATTTTCTGGTTTCAGTTTTATATAGCTTACAGTTTTTCTGACAAAAAAGAAATTCCCCAAAAGAAGAAGAAGCTGAATGCAAACTGAGAAAGTTATAAAAAGATCCTGACTGGAACACTTGAGGTTCTTTTAAAAACAAACAAAAAACTTCATTGCTACTACTAAGATCACATCAGTTCTGCCCGGTAACTAACAACAGGATAATTGACTGCCCTTTTTGACAGACTGTCTGATTGAGAGCCCTAGTGGCTGTCCCTTAGCTTCTTTCAGACAGAGCTATCAAACAATTTTTTTTAATTGTTTAGCTGCAGTAATGCAGTGTATTTCAATAAAATCAATGTTGCAGCATTTGAAATGTAACAACAAATGCCTGCAAATTGACCCAGTACACCGTAATGAATTGGTGGGGTCAGAGGCTTATCTATGGCTTCTAATCACAATGATCAACAAGACATCAGTGAATGCAGAATGAAATTAAAAGTGAATTGCTCCTCGTCGAGTAGCCTTTCTTAAAGGAGCCCTAAACATATCCCAATAGGATGACAGTCTCAATGGGCTGTCAGATAATTTCATCTCTGAAGACTGAGGTGTAAATTGTTGCCCTGGATTAAATCATGAAGTGGGTTGCTTGGCCATACTGGCATTTTGTGAGCTTCTGTTGGTAGACTACTTATATAGTACACCACTTTTTACTCACTTTATTAATCCTAGAGTAGTAGAACAGGTCTGTTTTTTGTGTGTGGTGGGAATACTTTTATTTATTTTTATTTATTTTTTAGGCTTTTATCCCACCCCATCCCCGGAGGGCTCTGGGCGGTGTACAGCAAATAAAATAATAATACAGAGTAGTTAAAACATTAAAAGCAGCAACAATTGAATAATAATTATCAAATAAGAATATAAGTGGGTCCAGCATCCTAATTTTTTAAAAATCCCTCCCCTCCCTCTCCCCAGAGGGAGGCATGGTGGCCTCGAAGATGTCAAATGACCCAGATGTCGGGGTCAGGCGAGGGCCAAACAGGGAGGGGCTCCAGATCAGCGGCCGGTACCTCCAAAGGCCTGGCGGAACAGCTCCGTCTTACAGGCCCTGCGGAACTCACCAAGGTCCCGCAGGGCCCGGACAGCTGGAGGAAGAGCGTTCCACCAGGCCGGGGCCAGAGCCGTAAAGGCCCTGGCCTGCGTGGAGGCCAGCATCATCATCGAGGGGCTAGGGACCACCAGTAAATTAGCCTCAGAATACTATCTGCAAAACACTTCAGAGTTGAACATGGTTTCTTCCAGTTCATTGTCAGCCAAATAATTCTGGTCACCTTGTACGATGCAATATTTGGCCATAAAAATATCAGTGTGTAAGCGTACTGTATATAACTGTGAGGGCTTAACTCTGGAACATCAGTGACCTGCCATATATAAATACCTCACTACAATAAGAAAGTATAGTGGCATGATTCATATGCACCTGCAAACTATAGGAACCAAGCATGGGAACCATGTGATCCCTCTTCCCTCTTTTCCTCAAATGCAGTGATCTACTAACTTCCTATTTTGCAGAAAAGCAGTCATTACATCCCAATAAGGAAACTGGATTGTACTTATCTCCAGGATTTCAAACCAGTATCCCACTACTGTTTGGAATCCTAGCTTGGAAGGAAAGCAAATATTCAGCAACTTGGGCTGGATCCAGCAGTTTGTAGGCACAAGGATTGCATATCTTTCCCATGGTTCACTGTCTCTGTAGTTTTTTCTCACATTGGCAAAGTTGATTCTAGGGCCTTGGTGGCAAACCTTTGGCACTCCAGATGTTATGGACTACAATTCCCATCTCCTTCCAGCATGGCCAATTGGCCATGCTGGCAGGGGCTGATGGGAATTGTAGTCCATAACATCTGGAGTGCCAAAGGTTCACCACCACTGTTCTAGGGTTTTGGTACACTCATGATCTAGTTTCTTGCTCATCTCATATGCTTGTCCTCCTTGAATTATCTGTAGTCCCTTTTCCTAGTAACCTCCTTCCCCCATTTATATTTCTCTATTTCCCTATTATCTGTCACTTTCCCTCCTGCCCTTTCTTCCCCACTCGGTTTACAGATTCTTATCTTTCCCTTTTTAGCTCCCTTCTTCCAGCTTTTCTTCCTCTTTACATCCTTCCTTCTTCCTCTCTGTACTCTGGCTTTGCTTCCTTTTTTCCCAATTTCCTTCTTGTACTTCCTACCAGCCTTCTACTTAACCCCCCCCCCCCCCCCCGTTCATCTCATATTTCAGAATGAAACTTCATCAGCCATTTGGACAGCCTAGGTGACAAGTATTGTCTTTGTTTGCCCATCCAAGATGTCTGCTAATCTTTAAGATAATTGTGTACATTTCAGTGTATATCTGCTCCTTTAAAAAATAAAAATAACAGATTTTCTGCAAATCTGGGGTTTCCCCTGATTCATAGAAACACTTCCCCTTTCTGTACCTGTCTTCACAGTGTGGGTTTTTTGAACTGCACTCTGGCCTCATATTTAAAATTAGATACACATTTGCCAGCATATACTATTAAGACAGCATGTATAACAGTATAAATGTGTACAAAATAATCTGTAAAACTGAAATCAAACAGCAGAAGACACAAACCATTAACAACAAAGTTCAATTTTTTTAAAAAATAGAGAGAATTTATTCCCCATAAGGCAGTTGACCATTGCACTATATCCAGACTTTGTTATAGCAAACTTCTTTGTTCTTGTTCTTTGTTGACCATTGAAAGCTGCTCTTAGAGCATGTTTAAAACACACACACACAGCTTACAAAAATAGGGGCAATTTCTGCCAAATGTGTTTCTTGGCATTGAAAACAGGCAAACATCTACCTACTGTCAACTTGAATTTACAAGCATCTATTTATATATGTCTTCTGGCCTGTGTTTGCTGAAAATAACACACGCTCAGAGTTAGTTTTTAAATGGGAACTCCATTTTAATATAGATACATTGTCCTTTCTTCCTCTTGTGGCCGATGCCACTTTAGTGTGCCCGGCAGTACCAGGTTCTCATGCAGAGCTATTCTGAGATTGGATTCAATCATGGCTAATGAATCCTGATGCAATAGAGATGGCTCAATGGGAACTTAATTGGATACTTCTGAGTGAAGAGAAATGAGTCTAAATTTCCTGTCAAATGTGGAAAAAATTTTTGTAAAAAAAATTAAAAAGAGCACAACCTGGATGAACACAGAGCTGCAAGCAAATTCCTTTCTCCTACTTTCCCTGTGCCAACCAGCAAAGCAATAATGGTTAAGAGCAGCAGACCTAATCTGGTGAACTGGGTTTATTTCCCCATTCCTTCACACGAAGTCTGCTGGGTGACCTTAGGCTAGTCACAGTTCTCTTAGAACTTTCTCAGCCTCACCTACCTCTCAAGGGCTCACTCTGCATGGGCCAATAAACACGCGGTTAGAGCGGCAGAAAAACATGTTTTGAGGGGACACTTCACACAGATCCTATCCCTAAAGAGAATCTGCCCTGTGTTATTTCCCCCTAACCAGGTTTTTTGAGAATCATGCTATTCACAGGTCTTTTGAAAAATCCCGGGTTGCAGCCGCTTGCGAGCAAACAAGAGCATCAGGTGCTTTATTCGCTTCCATTTTCCTTTTCTGAATTATTTAACAGCTTACATCTGCATAGCCATGCAGGTGCAGAGGGTCGTATCATGGTATTGTGAGACATTAGCATGGTTATGGGGGTTCATTTGGGCATTCCTGCGTAGCTACGCATCTGTGGGAGGTTAATAAAAAAAGAGATGCGCCTCTGTGCAAAGGTGCAAAAGCAACCAACATTGTTTCTGTGGGCTCCAATTGCTGCCTGCATGGGTGCGTGCAAATGCGAAAACAGGAAAACGGATTACTTTATCCCGACTGCAACCCGCTATACATTTGCTGGGAGGAGTGGGTAAAAATGTCTGTAGTGTGGACGGGAAGGGAAGGCAATTGTAAACCACTTTGAGACTCATTAAAAGTAGAAAAAAGTGGGGTATGAAAACCAACTCTTCTTCTAATGATCACATGCTAAGTACTCTGAGTACATTCAAAGCTTTTCTCATAGAATCTGAAGCCAAGTCTGCTACCGGTAGGTCTCATCCCTGCAAATTTGACCTCAGAATCTTTGTTTTGATTTGGCTTCAGTCTTGGACAAATCAAATTAATCGTTCTTTATTTTTGTTCCATTTTTAAGTTTCCACCCATTTTTTTCTAAATGTGTGCATTTCCTCTAGATGACCTTCATAAAATTGCCATAAAGTTATAACTGATCTCCAGGTGACAGAGTTCAATTCACCTGGAGAAAATGTCCACTTTGGAAGGTGGATTCTGTGGCATTATATCCCATTGAATTCCCTCCCCTCCTCAAATCCCACCCTCCTCAGACTCCCCTCTCAAAATGTCCAGGTATTTCCTGAGCTGGAGTTGGCAAACCTATAGAAATCACCTTCCAAAGCGGTCGTTTTCTCTTGAGAAACTGAGTTATGTAGTCTGGAGATCAGTGGTGTAGCACCAAGGGGATGTGGGTGGTGGTGGTGCGCGATGCACTGGGCATGTGCTGGTGCAGGGGCCTGTCGGGCATTCTGGGGTATGGCACGGGTGCGGGGTGCGCGTGCGCCCTGGTTGCAATTCCCCCTCGCTCCGGCCCTGGTGGAGATCAACAGTGAAATTGGGAAACTTCCAGGCTCTTTCTGTGAAGGCATCATGCTTTTTGAATTAATAGTCCTTCTGTCTGAGGAAATCATCCATGGAATCCAAATATCATACAAATGAAATCAAAACTGTACAGTATGAGTACACTATACAAGCACATCTACAAAACCAACAGTGGAAACTAAAGCCACTCAAAATATAACAACTGACATAAGGAACATTCACCCAGCCTTGATTTATATGCACAGTCAACTGAATTGGCAAAGAGGTGAAGTGGTTGAATGGACTTCACTGTTGTAGATTATTCATGGCGGAGTACCCTGGCTGAATTGTCTTCGACTTTAAAAACTCCCTGAAAGTAGAAAACTATGGCATGCAAGAAAGCCTTAAAAAAGCCTTAAAATTGAACCTTTCTCCAAGCTTTTCCTTTGATGGCAGGGAATATTTTGAAGGAAGATTCAGAACTTATTATCTCCTAACTGTTCTCTGAAATGTTACTCTATCACCTCATTCTACTCTATGCAAACCTGGTAAGCAGCAGGCTTAGTTCCTGTTGAGATGCTGATACTTGTTGGTGTGGATGAATAGGGGGAACAAAGGGGGAGAAGCATCTCAGAACCCTACAGGATTGAGCTTGGTCCCATCATTTGGCTCATAATTTTTTTCTAACACCTGTGGACCCTGCCGTTCCCCCCTCCCTCTTCCTCCCCACTTTCTTAGGGGACCATGAGTAGGACGCCATTGGTAATTCTGATATTAAGATGCTGCATTTTAATTGGGGGTTGATTTTAATATATAGAGCCATATTTAATGATTATCTATAACTTGTTTTTATTGTGCTCTATCTATTTGTTTGTTCACCGCCCTGAGCCCTCTGGGGGAGGGCGGTTTATAAATACAATAAATATAATAATAATAATAATAATAATAATAATAATAATAATAATAATAATAATAATAATAATAATAATAATAATAATAATAATAATAATAATAATAATAATAATAATAATAATGCATCAGGTTAAAGGTTCAATTAGGTTGTGCTGCTTGTCTGACCTTTTTGACATGGAGGACAGTGGGTTACAGAAATAAATAGGATAACTTTTTGATTATGTAGTGCAAGGCTCTCCAATCTTTTAGAGCCCATCAGCAGCTTTGGAATTTTGACACAGGGTGGTGGCTGCAGCCACAAAATGGCTGCCAGGAAATGATTGTTGCAGAAGGCAGAGCCAGCCTCAAAATGGTTGTTGTATTTTCTGTATTTTCCCTCCAATCACTCCATGAATATCCTTTTGCTGTTGTGGCAGCTGCTGCCAAAGCAACATTTTAAAGAGCTGCACAACCATTGAATTTCCAGAGGCCAATCAGACCTGTTGGCCAAAAGCCCTTCCTGCCCACTTTCTAAAAAAACACTTGGCAGACATCAAGAAAGGACACCACGCTGGCAACCCCAAATCTAGTGAATAAGCATTCGTGTTTGTTAATACATAACTACATAGTAAACTGTAGCTCTTGGGGGGAGGGGGTTGCCCTTCCCCATTTCTAAAATCAATTAAGAATCTGAGGAGTAGAAAACACACTGGCCCAATTATTTTATCACTAACAGTTTTCTTTCTCTCTCTCTCTCTCTCTCTTTTTTTAAAGGAATCTTTGAGAACAAAAAAGCCCAACGGGAGTTTGCTTCTACGAGCTAAACTAGCTCTATTTATGTTTACTGTGCTCTAGACTCATGGAGGAGCTATAAGAAAATCTTCTTTGCTACATGATGAATTGGATGACTGCGATGTGGAAGAAAGCAAAATAATTGTTTCATTGTCGGCGGTGATTTGCTTAGTGTGTGGAACGATGCCAGAAAGACTAACAGAAATGCTTATGGATACATGGGCTCCATTAGTAATATTATGGATTACTGTATTCCCATCCATGTACATGGCTCCGATGAATGATTCACAAGTATTAAGCAGATCCAGTAGAGGACTAAATGAAATTAATGAAGAGCAAAAAGTGTTGAACCGTTCGAAGAGGGGCTGGGTATGGAATCAAATGTTTGTCTTGGAAGAATTTTCTGGACCGGAACCGATTTTAGTTGGTCGGGTGAGTCAAAAGTCTTATTTCTTGTTTGAAATAGATATGTTTTTCATCTTTGGTAGCCTACTTGAATGACTTGACAAACTGTGGCTGCACTGAATTCACTGTGGAAAGTTTGAGCCATGTACCTAGAGCAGTGGTTCTCAACCAGTGGGTCGGCACACCTTTGGGGGTCGAACGACCCTTTCACAGGGGTCACCTAAGACTCTCTGCATCAGTGTTCTCCATCTGTAAAATGGATAAATGTTAGGGTTGGGGGTCACCACAACATGAGGAACTGTATTAGAGGGTCGCGGCATTAGGAAGGTTGGGAACCACTGACCTAGAGCGTGCTACCCAGTGACAGTTTCCAAGTAGGGAATCTGAAGAACTGAATGATATGAAGATCTAGACCTACTGGGGGGAAAATGAGGCTCTAGGTCCTCATGGCATATACCTAAGGATTAGTAGGGAATTCAAATGTGAAATTGTTCATATGGAAACCAGTATATATAACTTGTCACTAAAGCCAATGCAAGATGACTGGAGGATACCAAAAGTTGCACTGGTTTTTAGAAAGGGGTCTAAAATAGGGTCACCAGACTCAACCAGGCAATTCACGAGAGATGGGGAGGTGGGGATTTAGGGTGAAGGGGAAGGAGATAGGTGTCGCTGGTGTGATGGTTCCACTTTTGCTGCCATCTGGAAGTGACAAAATTGCATTAGGGGTGATGCCATTAGAGTTTCTCCCAAAATGACGGTGTCATTCCTGGGTCACGCTGGAAGAGGCGTTGTCATGCTGGGAAGAGGGATCACCTGCCCCCCACTACACGTCTCACAGTTTCTTCCCATTGCCCATCAGAGTGACTTGGGCAGAAGTGGAGGAGAGGATGGAGGTTTCCCACCACAAGAGAGCAATTGGGAACCCTAGTCCCAAGGGGACCTAGGAAACTACAAGCTAATATCTGTCCCAAGTTGATGAATAGAAACTTTGGTCAAAGATAGGTAGTCTTGTGTTGCCACATTGGTCCATGGCTCTGTTGGGATTCTCAGGTTTGACAGTGCATCTGTTGGGCTTGTTGGTTGTGTTTTCATTGGAGGCTTTTTGGCAGTTGTTGTTCTTAGCATTTGACTTTGGGCTTCTTTGAAAATTTTCCCCTGGTAACATTGGAGACAGGTACAATGGCTAGGGGGCACCTTGTTTAGGGTCCCATAGAATTTGACCTCTGTATGAAACACAAGGAGTCTTTGGTGGACAGGCAGCACTAGGTACTCTGCAATTTTGGTGGCATGTGTTGGAAAAAAGCCAATCCAGCCCTCCTGAAAAAAAATCCTCCTAGAAAGTAATAGAATCCAAATAATCCCAGAATCCTGAACAAAATGCAAACTTGAATCCTAAAACAGTATCAGGAGATTCAGATCCCCCCAAACACTAATGATCTCGGTTGCTGGCAATGGGGCTTGCTTCTGAGTAAACCCTCCTAGGATTGTGATTCACCCATTTGAAGCGTTTCACGGTTGCTTCACCAAGCTTAATCCTGAGTAACGCGCGCCTCGGGGCCAACCGTTTTTTCTAAACTAAAACCTCAGTATTCAGGTTAAATTGCCGTGTTGGCACTTTGTGATAAATAAGTGGGTTTTGGGTTTTAATTTGGGCACTCGAAAAGGTTCACCATCACTGGGTTAGGCCTTTCCTCTTGAAAAGGTTCACCATCACTGGGCTTTCCTGAAATCCAAATCTGAAAAAAATACTCAAGTTTTTTGTAGGTACCTATCATGAAATCACAATATCCAAATCCAAGAAATGCTGATAAATAGTGGTTAAACATGTCAGATTAGGTTCTGGGAGACTCAGGTTTGAATCCCCAGACATGCCATGGAAGCGTGCTGGGTGACACTCTCTCAGCCAAACCTGCTTCACAGGGTTGTTGTAAGGATAAACGGAGGAGAGGAAAATGATGTATGTTGATTTGGATCCCCATTGGAGGGAAAAGCAGGGTATAAATGAATTAAATAATAAATCCTGACATAAAGGTGGGGATCAGTAGACTTTCTTTGTTCCATTCCTTTCTTCATTCAGAATATATTTCTCTGTAGCATTCTACTCCTCCTTTATTCTGGTTTAACTAGAAGAACAACTAAAATTGGCAACTTGTCATAGCTTTTAGTTCCTTCATGTTATCAAACATCATGTGACATTGATAAAATCTGGTTCAAAAAAGCAACTTTGCTGAGATAGTACATATGGCTGTCTCAATATATTTATCATGTGGTTTAAGCATTGGAGTAGAATCTGAGTGAGAAACAGTTTGACACTCCTGTCTGCCGTGGAAGATTTGTAAACATGGAAGGAGTTCATAAACTGCTTTGAGATTTCTTACAGTTGAGAAAAGCAGGTTAGAAATCCAAACTCTTCTACTTTAAAAACTAGAGAGAACTTAATTCCATCAAGATAGGGTTTCTTTCCTATCTTTTTATATTAAGTTTTCATCAAGGTACATAGGCATATAAAAGGTACATGAGCCCTTCGGGGATAGGGCGGTATACTAATAATAATAATAATAATAATAATAATAATAATAATAATAATAATAATAATAATAATAATAATAATAATAATAATAATAATAATAATAGGGCAGAAAAATCCTTATAGCTGAAGGAATGGATAGCTATAGCAGGAGTTATGTACCTAATGCAGAAATAACCATTTAGTGGGGTTCTGATGGGTTTGTTCTGCTTGGGCGGTAAGACTGAATGATTTGGATCTCTGAAAGTTGGGCAGAAATTCAGAGAGGAGTATTTCAGAAGCAACCACAGCTGGAAGAAAGATGGAGGAAAGCAGGCAAGAAACTAGGTAAGAATTGCTATTGTTGAGATGTATAGGTATATTTAAATGATAGCTCTTTGTCCCAATGACTAGATAAACTGAGTTCTGATGCAAAAAAAAATCTAATATAAGGATTCTTCCTGGAGAGAAAAAAATATCTTCTATTTTTAATTGGTAGTGATATTGTGGCAGATTGTTATGTTCCCATGGAATCCAAGGACAGAGACAAAGACAGAGTAAAACTGATAAAGAGTTAGGTGGAACCCTTCAATCTTATTGTCAATCACACTGCAGAAAACCCACAAACCACTTATGCCATCAAAAGTCTTCAAAGCCACAATAAGAAATATTCTGAGCAGCAAAAACACTCTAGTGGGCCTTAAGCATCTTCATCCACTGAAAACCACCCCTTCCCTTCTATCAAAACCAAGGAAACAGGGTCACTGATTACACACAAAGCCACTGCATAGATAGCATGTCTTGGATTATATAAACTGTAGGGAGGCTGTGCTGCATATTGTACAGTTTTGATGTGTTTGTCCCCAAAATTATTATTTCGGGCCCTGGAAATGCTTCCTGGACAAGGCTTTAGTTGGGAAAGCATCACCTCCTTTGATCCTGTTAATTGCCACGGGCAGTTTCATGAATATTACTTTGCTTGGTTTTGTCAGAATGAATTATTCACATGGGCAGTCTTAAGAAGTCAGAGTTCTCACTTGATGTCACAATGTAAATTAATCCACAGATCTCAAGAAGTGATGGCATCATTGAGGGATAATGAAGTCAGCCAAGAGCAAGGGTGGTGTTTCTTACCCAACTCACATGTGTATGGCTAGAGGGTTGGGTGTTTCATACTAATGGGAGGATATCGTGTAGTCAATGTGATCTGGTGACTGAGGACACAAAACCAGTTGTGAAGGACAAGCAAGGGAAGACAATAGAAACTACTGGTTAAATCTAGAGAGGGTTAAAAAAAGGCTTATCTAATTACAGAAAATTCCATCCATAGAGTTCCTGGATATTCCTACAGCTACCGAGTAGTGACAAAGGGTAGCTCTAGAAATCACCAGGACTTCTGTGGACTGATCTTGCTGTAAGTAAATGAGAATTTTTTTTGGGGGGGGGATGCTGCCCCCTCCAACCCTTGGACCCATAAAAGCTCCTTCACCCACTAGTGCAACTAGGGGGTAGAGGTCTCGAGCCCCAGGCCCCACTTCTTTGGGGGTGCATTTGTTTGCCCCCCCAAGCTGTGCCCTGGTTCAGAACTCCTCACAGATTTCAGGACTGGGAACAGTTGAAGGCTGGAGAACCGGGCTCACCCTGACTGCTGCAATCTCCATGAAGAGATTGCGAGTGGGACCACCCCATCCCCATGTGAAGGTCAGATGTGGGGCTGGCCCCACCCAATCTCCACATGGAGATGGGAATAGCAAGGGCCTATTTTAGCCTGGCTCAGGCCAGGTACGCATCCAGCTCTAAGATCCAAGCCTGGCCTCAGCTGACCTCACACTGAAGCTGGTTGTTCTCATCTCTCTAGCTTTATGCTGTTGGCTTCGCCCACCAAGCTTCACCTCCAACCCAATAAGGAGCTTGGGAGGCAGAGCCAACAGTATAAAGCTAGAGGGATTACAGCAGCAGGCTTCAGTCTCAGCCTGACTGAGGCCAGGCTTGGATCAACCTCTAAGGTGCAGGCTGCAGCTTAGAGCAGGATCCAAGCCTGGCCTCAGCCAGGCTTAAATGGGCCCTTGCTGCTCCCATGTCCAGGTGGAGATTGGCTCACCCCATTCAAAATTTCTACATGGTGATTGCAGGCAGGGTGAGCCTGACTTAACTGTTCCTTTTACTCAGCAGGGGGTGGAATACTGCTGTGGGGGTGGTGCCTGGGTTAGCCTCAGGTGCCATTTTAAGTAGATATACCTCTGCCTTCTGCCCATGTGTCCACAAGGGATTATTGCTTGTTCCCCTTTTCAGGAAAAAAAATGAACAGTTGTTTCTTGAGCTCTCCCTTTCTCTAGTGCTATGGAACAGCCTTCCAGAGGATATGAAAAAGGGCTTTGACTCCCTTTGTTAGACATAGACTTTATTCTGCTTCTATTAAACTTATCTTTGTTGCATTCTTGTGATGTGATATAGAGGTTCTTCTTACTGATAGCTTTGGGTCTATTACCCATTCCTACATTAAAAAAAAAAGTACAGTGAGTTTTTCAGGACCTCTGCTGAAAATAAGGAAACTATTATGGAAATAATTAGCTGACATGTTCTAAGTCAGTGTAATTTTGATACTCCTGTGTTTGCTTACGTGTCTGTTGTTGGGAAGATGAGGCAAGGTAATATTATCCCTGTTTTTCTTAATCAATTATTATCTAACTTGTTTTATTGTTATTTTTTTATCAATTTCTGCATTTTATGTATGTTCAGTTTTTCTAAGATTATAAAAGCCTTTGCAGTAAATTACTGCTACTACATAGCTAATGCTTTTGTAGAAAGGAAAAAACCGGGGCTTCTGTAAAAGAAATGCAAAGAGTGACAATGCATATATTTAACAAAATGAAGATTGAAAATGGCAGATGGCTTTGTAGATTAATTTGGTTGTCATCGTCCTTCTGAAAACTGAAATTGTAGCATAAAGAGAAGAAGGATCCGTAATGGCTGTTAGACGTAAGTTATCTGTTTGCCAGCTCCAGAGTTAATAATTAAGTGAAACCATGTTACTGGATACACATGATTATAGTTAGTTGCAAAATGGCCCTTCATGTCACTCTCATCTTGTTCTATGGGGGGATTAGACATGAGAAAACATTTGCAACATTGTTTCTTTTTATATCCCTTAGTAGTTTCAGTTTTCCACTTTTTAAATCGGTTTTATAGATTTCTTCGTATTGTGCATGCATATTTATATGCAATTTGTATGGTGTGCGTGTGCAGTGCATGTCACTCATACGTCTAATGAAGCCTGGTGCCCATAGCATGATGTTCACAATGCCTTTCCTGGTGTGGTGCCCATAGCATGATGTTTGCAACACCTTTCCTGGCACTACCCAATTGCTTTCAAAAATGGAGTGGGACTAGGGAAATCGGGATGCTATTTGCCGTGCCCTTGAATATACTTTGAATAGGAAATGCAACCAAGTTTTGGTAATGTATAACAAGACAACTGGGAACTCATACACTTTTCAGGTCACTCAGCTCTGTAATGGAAAACTGAAGTTAGAAGTTGGTACAATTAGTATGACTGTCCAAACACTGAAAACCATTTAAAATGTGTTGGGACCAATAAGGAATTCATCAAACCTGGAAGGAGAAAAAAAAGTTTAGTTACCTGATCATTTGAAACAAATACCGACTGGATCAATGGCTTGATCCTTCAAGAATGAAAAGAATAGCAATTGGTTCAAAACCACTCAACAGAGGACTCAAAGAAAGCACTAGTCAAAGGAGGCAGTGACAGTGAATGTGTATATATATTCGAGCCCTCCGGGGAAGAGGCGGCCTATAAATCTAAAATATAAATAAAATAAATAAAAATATATCAGACCTGTCAAGGGCTGAAGTATTCATAGTTTTAGATGTCAGGGAGAGGTTTTGACATTCAAAACTGGATGAGCCATTCAGTCACCTGATAATCTTTGGCCCACAATTTGGAAGGAATCCTCAGTATCCCTAGTACCAGTATTGGAAATATTCTCAGTGGTTTGCAGTTGCCTTCATCTGCATAGCAACCCGGGTCTTCCTTGGTGTTCTGCCAGCTCAGTATTAGCCATGGCCAACTGTGCTTAGCTTCCAAGTTCTGATGACTTCAGTTTAGTCTGGGCTATTCAGGCTGCTACCACTGTGGAATTAGAAGCTGCTAAGCCAAGCTCTCATGCTTGCCGGCTACTTTCCCCTGACTTTGCAAAGACACACCTGATTAAAGAAATAATGACAGAGAGAGAAGGACAATGTGTCATCTACAGCAAAATGCAAACTGAAAAAAAGGCTATATTTTCAGGTTGACCTTCTATAACTGCCATGCGATATATAACATCATTGGAACAATTTTGCTTTGTAGTCTAGTATAATCAAAGTGAGGTCAACATCACACAATGCCGATTTACTGTAACCTTGCTCGCTATTTTAAGACCTTTCAGTCTCAGAAGAGGTTCAGCTCTTTTGTTGGGTGGGGGGAATGTTTGTTTTTCCTCCATTATATTTTGCATACATCAAAAAGCTCTTTGGAAAATGAGCATGCCAGGAGACTTGCCCTTATTTGAATAGTCAAATACCATTAGTCAGCAGTGCCCTCCCAAAATAGCAAACAGATTACTAATACGTTTCTGACGCAAATATTGTCAATCCTTCTTGCAGTCAACCAGATGCTCGATTGTTTCCAAACAAGATGGTGGAATTGGGTCACTCATGGATCATGTTTGGGTTTCTGCATGACTGAGGGTCTCCCCCAGTACGCAGAAGAATATTCATTTGTCAAGTTAACAGGAAGAACAGGCTTCTTCCCAAGTGATCCAGTAAGGACTCCTAGGCTCATTCCGCACATGCAGAATAATGCACTTTCAAGCTGCTTTCAGGGCTCTTTGAAGCTGTGCGGAATGGCAAAAACAGTTGTGAAAGCAGCTTGAAAGTGCATTATTTTGCGTGTGCGGAATGAGCCCTAGACCGTTAGGAGGCACAGAATATCATAACTGAAGAGAGATAGATAATAAAAGGGAAATGGGAAGAAAAGGAAATCTTGCCTCTCAAATTCTGCATCTCAGTTTGAGAAGATAATTGGAGTTCAAGACAGGACCAAACAAACAGAATTTGTACAGAACTGTCAGTGTTGAGGGTGTTTTGAAGGGATTCTGGCAGTCTTTACGACAACCTTTTAAAGCTGGCCAGTATTCTTATCCTTTTTATTGCAGATGTGAAACTGAGAGGATGAGAGTGCCTTTCATGTGGCTTTCTGGTCAGTTAGCGCTGAGACAAGAGACACAGCGGCAAACTCCTGGATCATAGCACAGCCTCTTACGCAGCAGTCCTAAGTAGAGTTAAACCCTTCAAAGCATATTGATTCCAAGAGGGTATAAATCTGTTCACTGTTGCTCTGTTAGCCGCTCAGCTGCATCCTGTAGCAGCCTTATCAACTCTTATCCCTGTCTTGGTCTAGATTTCTCTTCTTAATTCTCATATGCATATCCCCCATCATTTACATATACACATCTTAAGAATAGAAGCCGAGATGATTTTTAAAAGGGGAGGGGAAGAACTCAAGATCATTCAGTCTGGCTTTTTTTTTTTTAAAAAAAAAGTCACTTGATGCATATTCTGAATAAAGTTTCTCAGCCTGGACCCCCATTCCCTGCTGCCACTTTACAGGGAGTGGGGCTGGGGGGGGGGGGATTAGAAGTGAAGAATTTGGAGCTGTGCTGACATGCAACATCAAATCTTATGCAAAACTAGAAGTGATGTCACCATGTTGGGGTGAAGCTGCATCCTGACACAATGCCATCACTTCTTTTCTCTTTTCCACTGAAGATTACAGTGTGGTCAGTTGTGGTGCAGCAGTAAAGAAAAAAAAAGTATGCTTCCACATTAGAAAATAGTCCTGGATGAAGATGAGAATTAACATTCATTTTTAAGCACTGCCTTTGTCAAAACTATTATTCTGTGCTTTACTAAACAAGGTATTTTGATACAAGAACATTTATAGTACATTGAATGATTATCAGCATTACTTGCCTTTTGCAAACTGTCTCCTCTGTTCCCATGCCTGACTTCTCTGATACCTCTGTCGTTTATGTCTTCCCCACCCTCCCTGGCCATTCACGGAGCTTCTGCTGAGGCCTTATCCTGGCTTCCTTTGATTGCCTTGCTGTTTTCTTTCAATAGTGTATATGCACTGCAGGCCTTATCATTCATTCATTCATTCATTCATTCATTCATTCATTCATTCATTCATTCATTCATTCATTCATTCATTCATTCATTCATTCATTCATTCATTCATTCATTCATTCATTCACTCATTCGATTTCTATCATGCCCTTTCCTGACCACGGTCAGACTCAGGGCAGCTAACAACAAATTCAACAATTGAAACACATTATATATAACATTCTACTTAAATTCTCCTTAATGCTATCAATCCTATTTAAAAAGTCCAGATTCACTTTAAAAGCCTTATGTGTAACAGTAAATTGATCAAAAGAGGGGTGGTGGGAGAGAAAAGGGAGAAGGCAATTAACGAAGAATATACAGATCAGAAAAAAAACGGGGAATGCAAGGATGTAGAAATGGGATAGGTGGTTTGGGTAGGTAGGTCAGTATTTTGGACCACCATGAAAGCAACAATTATATTTTGTGCTGCTCTATAAAGTATGTAAATGGACTTAAACCAAGGAAGAGAACATCTGTATCAAGCTCTTGAACTGACTGGGAAAGCCAGTTTTGAGTTCAGCCACCCACCCACCCGTCTCCTGACTTCCTTCTTTTCCTTTGTCAGATGGATGTTTGCTCTTGTATACCATATGTGTGCCATTTCCTTAGCAGACAAGAAGGGATAGAATGCGATAATATTGCAAGCACTTCTTCACCACCATGTTAAATCACCAGCCACTAGGCATTATGGCATCATTAAAGCATTCCGTCTTCCTTTAATTACCCTAATTATTCAAATGTATTAGTAAACACAAAGGGGAAGAAAATGCCGAGATAAACCTGACAGACGTATCCATTTTCAAGAAGTATTTTGTGCGGCAGTGGCTGTCTTGTTTTGCTGCAATTCTTTTCTTTTCTTTTTTTTTATTTGCTGGGACCTCTTTACAGTTTCAGCACTCTCTAGAACAGATGGAAGAAAATAAAACTTGCTTCCAAGGAATGGAGTGTTGGATCTGTTCCTGCATTGATAATGTTCTTGGACTTATTGTCTGCATCCTTTCCCTTTATCATTCTTACAAAACTACCCAGCTATATTTTTGGAAGTGGAACTCAGCTAGTGTACATGCAGAGAACCCCTCTTGAGCAAAAGAACGAGGCAAGGTATGCCTGAAGCCAGGTTAATGCAGGCAGGGCCAGCACTTGAATTTTCCATTCTTCCTTTCTAATCACATAAGAACAAGACAGCTGGATCAGACCAAAGTCCATCTAGTCCAGCTCTCTGCTATTCGCAGTGGCCCACCAGGTGCCTTTGGGAGCTCACATGTAGGATGTGAACGCAATGGCCTTCTGCGGCTGTTGCTCCCGATCACCTGGTCTGCTAAGGCATTTGCAATCTCAGATCAAGGAGGATCAAGATTGGTAGCCATAAATCGACTTCTCCTCCATAAATCTGTCCAAGCCCCTTTTAAAGCTATCCAGGTTAGTGGCCATCACCACCTCCTGTTGGCAGCATATTCCAAACACCAATCACACGTTGCGTGAAGAAGTGTTTCCTTTTATTAGTCCTAATTCTTCCCCCCAGCATTTTCAATGAATGCCCCCTGGTTCTAGTATTGTGAGAAAGAGAGAAAAATTTCTCTCTGTCAACATTTTTTACCCCATGCATAATTTTGTAGACTTCAATCATATCCCCCCTCAGCTGCCTCCTCTCCAAACTAAAGAGTCCCAAACGCTGCAGCCTCTCCTCATAGGGAAGGTGCTCCAGTCCCTCAATCATCCTTGTTGCCCTTCTCTGCACTTTTTCTATCTCCTCAATATCCTTTTTGAGATGCGGCGACCAGAACTGGACACAGTACTCCAAGTGCGGTCGCACCACTTCTTTATATAAGGGCATGACAATCTTTGCAGTTTTATGATCAATTCCTGTTCTAATGATCCCCAGCATAGAGTTTGCCTTTTTCACAGCTGCCATGCATTGAGTTGACATTCCCATGGAACTATCAACTAAGACACCCAAATCCCTTTCCTGGTCTGTGACTGATAGCACTGACCCCTGTAGTGTGTATGTGAAGTTTGGATTGTTTGCCCCTATGTGCATCACTTTACATTTATCTACATTGAACTGCATTTGCCATTTCTGAGCCCACTCACCTAATTTATCAAGGTCCGCTTGGAACTCTTCGCAATCCTTTGTGGTTCTCACCACCCTACATAATTTGGTATCATCTGCAAACTTGGCCACCACGCTACCCACCCCTACTTCCACGCTACCCACTCAAAGCTGGTATGCAGAAATGTGCATAATAACTGCAGCGGCTGATGAAGACTTGCTTGTGGGGATGAATCATCACATATCCTGTAAGATAGGGCAGGTTTTACACATAATCTGATGCACAGGAATACTTAGAGTGGACAGTTTACAGATTCACTGGTCAGTGGCCTGATATACAAGTCTGTAGAAATAATTTGCAAAGTGGATTTTTCGCTGCCTTCCCTATCTTCTCAAAAGCCTGGTACCAAACCTGAAAATCTTCTGTAATGAAATGCATTACATGGATGGGATGGCATGCAGGAAAGAAGAGGAGTTAGGAGAAATTGCTTACTTCTTCCACTGGCAACTTGCGCTGATGGAAGTGAGGGGTGCTATTTTTCTCCACCGCTCACTGTAATCCCTTCTTTTCTATGGTGATTTTAATTTGGGAGGGTCAGGAGGGACTCGGTATTTTAAAGGAAGAAGAGTACACATGATTTTCACATGAAGTTGCCTTATGCTGAATCAGATCTTTGGTTCATTAGGTCAGTGTTATCTGCTGCATCTGGCAGTGTCTAAGTCAGTAGCTTTGTTCATATTTATTTTATTTATTTATTAATTAAATTTATAAGCCGCCTCATCCCCGAAGGGCTCGAGGCGGCTCACAACATGGCTGTTTCCAACAGCAATTTAATACAACATGTTTTTTAATCACTTGCATATTCTAGTTTCAGGTGATCAGCACCTGTAAGTAGATTACGGCTGATTTCACATGTGCCTGCAATGGTATAAGGGATGTTTCCCGTTGTTTTGAGAACGTGTGCATGCCGAAGCCGCTTGATGGAGCCTGTGATAATGGTTCTCTATCATGACTCCTGCCATATCAGCAGAAGCTTCTTCTCTGTTTAGGTGACATTTGATCTGTGCCATTTGCACTAAACCCAAATGGTACATTGCAAGGAAGCATTCCAAAAGAAACATGGGAAGCCGTGGGAGTGCTGAGGATATTGCTGAAGATCCATATGAATAATCTTCACTTGAATATTCTATATTTGTTGCATTGAAATAATTATTTTGTACAGTTTATGATCCGTTAATATATAAATGCAGCCTGCAAGCCATTTATGGTGCCCTACATAAGAAAATAAAACAAGCCAGCTGCATCAGACCAAAGTCCATCTAGTCCAGCTCTCTGCTACTCGCAGTGGCCCACCAGGTGCCTTTGGGAGCTCACATGCAGAAGGTGAAAGCAATGGCCTTCTGCTGCTGCTGCTGCTGCTCCCGAGCACCTGGTCTGTTAAGGCATTTGCAACCTCAGATCAAAGAGGGTCAAGATTGGTAGCCATAAATCGACTTCTCCTCCATAAATCTGCCCAAGCCCCTTTTAAAGCTATCCAGGTTAGTGGCCATCACCACCTCCTGTGGCAACATATTCCAAACACCAATCAGTGGTGGAACTCAGTGGGTTGCGTCCAGCCATTTCTTTTTTTTTATCTTACCTGAGTCTCTTCCTTATTACAGCCTCCATCCCTCATGGCTTTTGGCCACGAAGTTTCCATGATTCTCAGCATAACTTTTAGGGTGGACAAAGGGCTCTGTCTTTCTTCAACAGCAGAATGAAAAAAAAACTGGATCTAACCTAGTAACCTTTTGGTTTTGTTTCCTATCTTGGAGTGTAGAATCAAAGAAGCTTTCAAGTATATGGACAACTCAGCTAATGGATAACCTATATAAAATTAAAAGTGAAAGACCTATAAAAAGTAATAAGTATAAAAATATCCTTATACCGCTAGAATAATTGTCAGTTCAGATGCCATAAATGTGTCTCCGTCCACTTGTATCATTGGCAGACTAAGAAATCTGTCTCTTGTTTGTGAATTCAGGCAATTCAGAATCCCGTATGTAGGGACTTATATGTGCCAATAAACATTCAAATCAGCACAAATAACACATGATTCCATTTCTTACGTTTGTCAGCAATCTGGAAGACACCACCTCCTAAGAACAGGAAATGTACTTAATTTGATGCCGAGGGCACTCAGCAGCACCTTGCAAAAGGCAGTTAGCCCTTCAGAATCTGTTTTACCTATAAACCCATTTTATTTCAAATATTGAACCTGCTGGAAACCTACACATGAGCCGCTTTCAATCACCATTGCCTAAAACACAATGACATGTGAAACAAGAAGAACAGACAGGAATTTGAGCAAAGGATGCCTCAAAGCAGGCCGTTCGAAAAATGTTGAAAGACTTAACTCATTCACTCCAGCCACATTTCTCTCTTGTATAACCATGGAGCTATAATACTGTATAGCTTTGAGCTATAAAGGTACCCTGGAAAAGTCATGCTGCAAAATATTCTACTTTGGAAAAGCTGTTCAAAAATAGTCACTTGTTCTCAAGATGAATCATGAGTCCACCTTGCGTCTCGGCAAACAAGGTGGACTGGAACAGGCCAATTCAATCGGAGGCAAACTTTTTTCTTGCCCAAAGACAGTCTCCAACAGGGGCCTGCAACAAATCAAGATCTGTCCTCATAGCCACTCGTTCACTTGTTCATTTGCCAATGTTATACATGCCCTCCAATGTCAGCAGTGCCCTTCTACTCGAACATTGCACATATAGCTCAGTCCCTCCTGTCTGCGTGATCTCTGCAGATACATACACTTCATACACTGCAGAAACGAATGTTCTCATGTAAAAAAAAGATAATACAACCCCCATGCATGTTATGTAAATACTTTGAACCTCAGAAATAATAGTCCCTGAAATGAATTCATCAGCATTTGCTTCTCTGTATCCTGAAATTAGATGCGTACTTTGGGAGCATTTAGAAGAGTCATGTGGGACTGGCATTAATGCAAATGTTGACATTCATGAAATTTTGGACTTACAACAAAAACATTATATATTATACGTACATGGGAAGTGAAATGGTCTACTACAGCCTGATCTCATCAGATTTTGGAACCTAAACTAGGTCGGTGCTTGGCAGTGAGACCTCTGAGGAAGACTCTGCAGAGGAAGTCAATGGCGAACCACCCCTGCTTAATCATTTGACTTGAAAACCCTGTGGGGTTGCAGTAAGTTGAGCTGACTGGTCAGCATTTTACACATACAATATACATACATTGAAAAGATTGACAGCCCCATCCAAGAGGCGGGCACCCTGCTGCAGCGCTGCAGCCACCCCCAACCACAGTCGCCAAAGAAACTTCCTAGTGGCATCAGGAGGCCTGAAAAGTGAAAAATCCTCCCGGCTGCCGAGAAGCCTCACTAGATGTACTCTCACTAGATGTACACTGTCCATGCATTTGGGAGTGAGCTGTTTATCAAAAGTTGTTGTTGTCGTTGTTGTTGTTGATGATGATGATGATGATGATGATGATGATGATGATGATGATGATGATAATAATAGGGTAGCTTAAGTCTCAATTCCCAGCTGCTGGCATAACACCGCAAATGAAACACCCCCCCACCCCCGGTCATGCCCTGGCCTTGTTACATTTTGGGGTCTGGGATGCTGGTGCCATGTCTAATGCTGGGTGGGGGGGATGGGGGCAGTAACATGCCAGCAGAATCACTGCTTTGCTGGGGTAAGTGCCCCAGAGCGGGCAAATCAGCTGGCATAGCCGTGTACTGCTTCCATCAGTGGATTCACCACACTCCCCCCGCCCCAGGTGGGGCTCTGAATCATACCAATACCCCTGCTTGTTTTATAAAAATTACCAAAATCAAGTAGCAGTGCAATTGCAAACAGAGATACACCATTGGAAGCTCAGTGCCTTCAGTGGGTTTAGAAGAGTAATAATTATGTTTAGGATTGCGTAACTTTTTAATAGCCTGCCTGCCTGCCTGTTGCATGGATTTTAGCCCAAATGTGCAAATAAACAGCTATCTTTTTTTCCCACCAAGTTTGGCAAAGTCTACGATGACAATGAACTTGGAAAATACTGGCAACCTCTTTTGCCTGCAGAACAATATGCCTCTCAATTGTTTTTCCCTGTGGACTTAAATATAACTTTTTCTTGATGTACCACTGCTATATGTTTGGCGCGTCTTCTGCGTGCATTCACAACTCAGTGGCAGATGTGTGAAGTCGTCTGCAGTGCATCAGATGTCACTGTTCTTTCTCTGGTGACAACTGCAGAATTCACAAAGACTCAGATGAAATAAAGCAAAGACGCTAGGTGAGGGCACACATGGCAATAAAACGTGGAGGCGTATTATTGTGGTTCTCATTTGCTGGCATTATGGAGCCCCAGGTAAACGTAGAATGTGCATAATTGGCAATGTGTTAAATGGTGCTGGGCCCAATTTAATAGGCAGTCATTTTCTGAGTAAAAACAAACCAACTAGCATATTTAGTTTATGCAGTACAGTTACAGTTTATGGTTTGGGATGCTAGACAAAAAACGGCAAAAGTAAATACAAAAGGGTTTGGAAGTGACAAAACCCTTTTATTTTTCATTCCTTGAATCAATATTGAATAATTCAACAGTAGGACCCAGACTCAAAGGAGCTGTTCTGACAAACAGATTGATGCTTTTTCTGCTGTATGTTTCTCTGGTATCTATTGTTACTCCGAATGCCACTCCAAGAATTCTCCAGTAACTTATGGAAATTGGTGTGTTGTTTGCTCTTACCCATCAGATGGGCAAAGCCAGAAGAATTCCTAAAACTAGAACTGCTAGAACTGTAATTGTCTTGCCCATGGCTAATGACCGTAGTGTGGGGCCAGGCCCGCGTCTCTGGTCCTACACAGCTGAATTAGTTTAAGAAAAACTTAAAGTTAGAAAACACCCAAGAAGCAATTTTGAAACAGAAGATAAGTTTACTGGACAGCATAAGTATCTGACCAGGGTGTCCCCTTAAGGGTAAGAGGCACACCCTTGATACAAAGGGACCAATTTTTATAGACGCAAAAATACAGACGTCACACAATCATCATCATAAGATTTATGTACATAGTCCATACCTCTTTCACGTGCTACAAGCATGTACTTTCAAATCCCATTGGATAGAACTGTCTCCTGGTCACATGAAGACAGCCTCTTATTCTACATGTATTCACATTCCTTCTGTTCATGCCCCTCTCTGCCCATATGCAGAGGGGCAGCAATAAAACTAGCTTCTGCCTTCAAGAATAACTTGTTCTTCTGTTTTTCTAAGTTTTACTCCCAGAGAGAGATATGTCCTTAAGCTATGTAGCATTCCTTAGGATCATAAAACTTTTCTTTACCAGTTAGAAATGATTTAACTTCAAATGATTTTACCTGTTAACAAATATTGATTCTAACAACAATTATACCTTCGATTCTAAGACAATAGAATTATGATCAAATACAAATAAATGTGAATCACTCATTATCATTTCTGTGTTCATTCAACATAAATAGAAAAACACTTTTTCCTTATTTAATTAATCACACTGATTTAGCTATCCCCTATTGCTGGTTCTTACCCAGAAAAACAAAGTCATAAATTTATAAATTAGTTACAAGACCTCAAAGATGTCTTTCTGTACTTGCCTGCATCTTCACTGAGAAGCTGCTAACATGCAGGCCTGCTGGTCTCTATACAGAGAACCATTTTGGTTCATCAGATCTTTTCAGGCAACTTCATTAATTCATTCAGGCAACTTCCATGTTTCTTGATTAAATACAAATTTTATACATTCTGGTCCATCTCAACAGTCGCAACTAGGATAGTGATGCCAGTCTGGTTTTAAGAACGTAGGACTAACTTGGTGTCCTCAAACCTTTTGAGCCTGTGAGCACTTTTGGCATTTTGGCACAAGATGATGAATGCAAGTCCAGAGTGGCTGCTGCAGGAGGTAGGAGCACTTGCAAAATGACCACCCCAGAAGGCGGAGCCAACCACAGAATCCCTGTCCTAGGCAGCCATTATTATTGGTATTTAATTTTGTTTAAAATCACAGCTGCCAGTTCTTTAGCTTTGTGAGGCTTTGAAGCCCCACAGCATCACATTTACAGATCTTTAAAAAAAACACAACCCTCCCCCCAACTCCCCAGAATAATCACAAAATGGCACCCAGGAAGGATTTCAATATGGACAAATGGGTTTTTAAAAAATGTTCTGCCAACATTTTCAGTGACTTGTGTGGAAAGGACCATAGTCAGCTTAGTAAACCTTGTGATGATATGTCACCACATGGGTCAATAATGACCAAGTGCTTGCAAGGGGCCTAGTGTTACCTTATAAACCTTGATGTTGATTACCAATTAAACATTTCATTACTATTGCAAGAATGAATATACATAAATTTCATTACTATTGCAAGAATGGATATACATAAATACATGCACACATATACAGAGAGAACAAGAGAGGCCCACATTATTTGTGTTTTATGACACACATTGTATTTCTTCCCTATATGCTCTAACTCTGTTCTTTACTATTTATAGTCTAAAACATGTATCATAAAGCAGTACAGAGCTGAACTGCTACCAGGTTTAACTTTGCTGTTGGAACACACATTTCTGCATTCTCTGTTATATATTATTAACTAGTGAAATGCCCATCATTGTGTTGGCTGTTAGGGGAAGTGGGTAAAAAGAAGAATTTGTATTTTACAGTTTTTGAAAGGGGAAATCTTGCTGATGACATATATGGTTCTATGTGAAGGGGTTTTTAAGGTAAAAAAAAATCATGTAAACTGTAGTCAGAAACGATTCAACTCAGGTACAAGCTTGCCATCCCAGTAAGAGGTAGTTCTATATTTCAAGGGGAGATGGTTAGTTTTCACCTCATTAGTATATCTCTAGTAAAACCAGTATTGTGTAGTTGTTTGAATATTTTCCTAGACCCAAGGAACAGCCAAGTTCAAATCCACACTAAGCCCTATAGCTCACTGGGTGACTTTAGACCAATCACTATATCAGCCTAACTGAGGCCGTTTCCGCACGGCGGCGGAAACGGCGAGGTCGGCGCATTGTGCGCCGACCCGAAGACGCTGGGACCGTCCGCATGGACGGTCCTGGAAGCAGCCGGGCAGCTCCAGCGGCGCAGGGCAGGGGGCGTGTCCCCAGGCCTCGGCGATGCGCCAGAGGCCCAGGGACAAGGTAAGTGCTGGGTGGGGGAGGCGCCATGAAGCCGGTGCCATTCGCTCGGCTGCGGCTTCACGGCGGCGTATCCCCAGAAAGAGCGCTTCCCAGCGCTCTGGGAATACGCCGGCTTCAGGCCGGGCGGGCAGCGCAAGGGCGGCGCGGCTGCGCTGCAGCGTTGCCCCCTATGCGAATGGCTGCCTGGAGATGGCGTTTTTACCGTCTCCAGGCCGTCATTTTATGCCCGTGCGGAAACGGCCCTAGCTCACAGGGATAGTTGTGAGTATAAAATTGAGGACAGGAAAACAGTATGTGTGTGTGTGTGTGGGGGGGGAAGCAAAATGTAAGATGTCAGAAGTATTTCAATAGGAATAAATAGAAGCTTTTCAGTAATGTGGGGAAAAGTAATGAGAGTTATTTGGGAATACCATTGGGAAAAGTAAGGAATAAAACAACTCCTCGTTACTGAAGATGCCAATTTTTGGAGGCTTCACATTTTCCAACAGTCTTGGCTATTACATCTTTTTCACTTTGTCCCATAGAAGTGAATGGGAAAAGTTCAGAATCATGACCATCCAAAAATTCCCACCTATTATCTGTATATGCCTATCCTGGATTTGATTTCTGTTCACACTAATATTTTATCAGCATGGAATCAGCTCCTAGAATCAATGAAACTTCCCCTCCCTCCCCTGAGCTTCTTTATGGGGAATCCAGAATCAGCAATGTGGGCTGGGGGGAGGTGGAGGAAGAACTTTAAAGGGTCTAAGATATGGAATGATCCTTGGCAAACTACACATGCATAGTATTCTGCGCAAATGTTGGTGGCAACAAATAAAGTAGTGATTGGGAGCTGTGTTTTCTGTGAAGGAGAGATAATGGTGATACAAAAGTAAACAAATACTAATGTGTCCCCTCCTCTCCCCCTGCACAGTCCATTTCATGTCCCAAGTTTCGGGAAACATGTGACCTTACTTTCACATTTCCCTGTAGTGAACCCAGAGAAGGGCACACCTGCCTCCGAATGTTGTAGGTGACAAAATATCTTCTTTCCCAGTCCAGCAGCATCCTTCAGAGAGACAGTGTGGTGTAGTAATTAAGAGCTGCCAACTCTCATCTGAGAGAACCAGGTTTGGTTGCCTGCTCCTTCACATAAAACCTGCTGGGTGACCTTGGGCCAGTCACAGTTCTCTCAGAACTCAGCCCAAACATCTCTTGCCTTGGAAACCGACCGGGCTGCCATATGTCAGTTGTGACTTTGATGGTACACTCACCGCCACAGCACCTTTGTAACCAACAAGATTTCTAGGGTGTAAGCTTTGAAGAGACAAAGCTCCCTTCATTTTATTTGACTCTAGGAACAAGTCTTGTAAGCAGGATGCTTTAGTGGCTGCAGCAAGCAGGGAACACAGCCTATTCTAGAAGAATTTACATTTCTAAAAGGTACTCTTAAGGACTCCCCTTTCTCACAGTAAGAATGGCCTTTCATTTTTAATTTGATATTTAAGGGGATGCATTCTAGAAGAAGCTCCTCCTTCAACCATAACCATTTTCAATAAGGGCACAGTCGAAGAAGAAAGGCGGGGGAGGCAGGGATGAGATAGTATCTCTTTAAAATGCAGACAATGTAAAGTTCATCCCTTAAGGCATTAGCTGGAGGAGGAAATAGCTGGGCATAGAATTGCAGACCTTTATTCTCATAATTTATTGCTTTGAGTGTTGACTCGAAGCCAAACTGCTCAAGATTGAACGGCTTAAAAACCACTTTTATTTTCTCTCTCTGAGCCTTATCTGTTGCGTAAAACTAGGAACCAGTTCACTTCTCACCAGTCCTACCGCCTGACCAAAATTCCATTGATGTTAATGGAGCTCATTTGGATGGAAGTCATGTTAATAGTTCCAACATCCATTAGGCTCATCTGAGAGTAAATCCTATTGAATTTAGTGGGATTTACAGAGAAATGTGGTCAGGATCAAGCTCTTAGATAAATTAGTGAGCAAAAGAACCATTAAGTATAATAGCGGTGTTTATGCAATATGTATCAAATTTTCAGTGTGAATTCGAATATGTTCCCCATACATACTACAACCGTGGTGGCGAACCTTTGGCACTCCAGATGTTATGGACTACAATTCCCATCACCCCTTGCCAGCATGGTCAATTGGCTATGCTGGCAGGGGCTGATGGGAATTGTAGTCCATAACATCTGGAGTGCCAAAGGTTCGCCACCACTGTACTACAAGGTACACCAGAACTGTGGTTACCAACCTTCAGGTGAGGTGTGGAGTTCTTCTGTAATTACAACTGATCTCTGTGCTACAGATTGGCTCCCCTAGAGAAAATGGGAGCGTTGAGAGGGGTAGCCTATGATATCACTTCCTTGCTGAGCTCCCTCCCCTCCTCAAACTCCTCCCTCTTCAGGTAGCAGCTCCAAATTTCCAGTAATTTACCGACCTGGAGTTGGCAACCCAAACCAAAACCACCATTATTGGAGAGAAAGTGAGATGAATCTGAGATTTGAAACAGGGGTTTTGTGACTGATGCAGTGAAACTGAAGTTATGCATGTGTTGCAATGTGCAGGAAAGGTGAAAAGCTACTGTAAAGAGCTGTCATGTACTGGTTACAGATGGGGCCTGTGACACATGCTGTAAAGCTGTGGCTCTCACTCTGTGGCTCACAGAGTCGCTCACAGTCTTGTTTGCAATTATCATCAACCCAAAGAGCCACATTAAATTTCATCTTTGGCTCAAATCCCATATCTTGGGGAGGCTTGGCGCTTACCCATTCCAGCAGCAGCTGTTTCAGGTTGGGAAGACCTTGCCCACTTTGCTGAAGCATGTAGAGCAGGTGCCACATAGAGGAATGATGCCAGAAGAGCCACAGATAGGACGCCAAAGACCTATGTGACTTCCAGACCACTGCTTGAGTATCATTACTGTACAGCCAAATCTACGAAACTAATGTTGGTTGCTGAAAAAAAGGAAGAAAATCAAATCTTTTCAATATATTGGAGTGCTAGGTGGGATTCCAGAAAACTACTATAGGAAGAGAATGGCAAGCAAAGATTTTGATGGAACTTAACAATGTCTTCCTTTACAGAAAGGGGCCTGAACAGTTTCCAGTAATCCAAGTGCTGCAAATAAATGCTGATTTATGCCGGTGGATAACCTTGGGATTGTCACTTTTTCTTTGCTGATTTCCCATACATGATTCTTAATGAGGATAAGATGGAAAAGGGGAGAACTCAGAATACTGCTGTGAATTTCTTAAATGATGAGCCATATAAAAATATACAATGGAAGCCCAGTGGCATATCAAAGACAACAAATTTATTTCTGTGTGAACTTTAGTGATTCTACTCATAAAAATCCCTACTGGACTAAATGCTGCCAAACTTTAAGGTGCCCACTGGACTTTTGTTGTGTATTGCTTCAATAGACTACTAGCTACCCCACTGCAAATATACTAATGTTCATTTCGGTATAAAATCAGGTACTTCCGTTATAATCTGGAAAATGCAATACAATACTAGAATCAACACATGAGTTTGATGATATCATTATGGGCCAGCCTTATTAACCATCTGGTTATGTCTGATACTTGCTCTCAGGCAAACTGTTGTGTGTCATTTCCAAGGAAAGATTGGAAAGAAGGAGAGAGGTATAGAACTGATCTGATCTTCTTGGGGTGTTTGCTTGCAGTGGCATGATGGATTGTGAACATGTGCTACTGTAGTAAGAGCAATGCAATAGCACATGCTCTACATAGCACATGCTCTATATTCTTGATCTTTCCCATTTGGCATGGGCATACCCATTGTATATGGAGAATGCCTTCCAGAAAGGCTGAGGGCGAGGCATTGAGGCTTAAAATTGTCAGCATATGATGCTTTGATATTTGGGAATTTAATGTTGTTAGGTGATCTGCCAGGAGGAAAAGTTTTCTGGGTAGTTTACAGTAGGTTGTTGTAGGTTGTTACAGTAGGTTGCTGCTATGACCAGACCCATCAGGTGAAGGGCCAAGTCCCAAATCCATTCTTTGAGTATTTCTTTGGCTTTCTGAAGGCCTACAGAAGGTTACCAGAAAATAACATTGTTCAGGTGGCAGGTCAAGATCTCCTGGGATTATGATGGACAGAGATCAGTTCATCTGGAGAAAATGGCTGTTTTTGAAGTGGACTGCATGGCATTATACCACAGTAAAGTCCCTCCGCTCCCCAAACCCCACCCTCCTCAAACTCCACCTCCAAATATCTAGGTATTTCCCAATCTGGAGCTTGAACCCTCGGTGTACCTGCCCAAGAAAAAGAGGGAGAGTGAACAAGCCTCCTTCCCTCATCTCACAATACTAGAACCACGGGGCATACATTGAAAATGCTGGGGGGAAGAATTAGGACCAATAAAAGGAAACACTTCTTCACGCAACATGTGATTGGTGTTTGGAATATGCTGCCACAAGAGGTGGTGATGGCCACTAACCTGGATAGCTTTAAAAGGGGCTTGGATAGATTTATGGAGGAGAAGTCGATCTCTGGCTACCAATCTTGATCCTTCTTGATCTGAGGTTGCAAATGCCTTAGCAGACCAGGTGCTCAGGAACAGCAGCAGCAGAAGGCCATTGCTTTCACCTCCTGCATGTGAGCTCCCAAAGGCACCTGGTGGGCCACTGCGAATAGCAGAGTATTGGACTAGATGGACTCTGGTCTGATCTAACAGGCTCTTTCTTATGTTCTTATCTTGCTCAACTAATAAGATACAGCTAATATTTGCATGCTTTTTATGCATTGATTTTTTGAAAAAAATATTTTAATGGATGTTTGATAGTCCATTTTTAATGGATGTTTGATATAGATATGACTAATAAATGACTATTTTCTAACACAGTGTCTTCTAGCATTCCCCTCTCAAACTGTGTTGAGGGCCAGTCATATATGTTAGAGGAAAGGAAAGACAATAAGGCCACAGCCACAAATGGTTGGAAAGTGAACTGCTGTTGTTCTGAATCAGTCTTTTGCCACTGGAACATGTAGTTGTGAATGATTTCAATAGTGCAACAATAAACACTTTGTCCTGCAATCCAGCAGTCACAGCCTCAGACCCATTATATTGCTTATACAAATATTTAGTCAGTGGCTTACATTTTCCTTTTGAAAAAAAAAGAAAGGTGGGATGGTTTCTTTTTATTAAGGTACAGCACTCTGAATGTTACGCAGATCATAGCTCGCTAGTGCTGCATTCAGTTTTCTGTGTCGCATGCCAGTGGATTCCACACACACACACACCCAGTACAAATTCAAGATTCATAGGCAAGCTGACACCCTGAGCACTGATCCGAGAGAGCTATTTTGGATAAGCAGGCATAGGACATGGTAGCTTCCTGTGCTCAAGTGATGCAGATGGTTTTGTGAACCCGATTCTACTTCCAGCGTGGGCAGATGAAGAAAAAAAAATGTGGTACGTGTCCACAAGTCAGCGCAGGGGAGAGAGATTGCCTCCAATAACTTGGCAATTACACACACACATTGCATTCAGTACGTGTGTTTGTTATGGGTCACAACACCCCTTGGGCCTAGCAGCCAGTGAGTGCTGTGAAGTGCATCTATTCATTGTTTCTGTGGAAACGGGGGAGGAGATCCTTTGGCTGCTGCTTTAAACTTTTAGTTTAAAATCCTATATTTCTTTTCACCCTTGTACTGAAAATGGCATTTTCTATCCTGCATTGCATTATTGTGATACGCCTAATAGACACAATCTGAAAACAGTCTCTTGCTATCTAGTTAATGGTCCAAAAGAGGCTCCTCTGTTTAATCTTTAGATGTGAAATAGTCAGGAAAGGTCAGCTGCGAAAGTCAAGTTATAGCTGGTTACAAGAAGGGAAAATGTATTTAATGAAAATGGGTGAACACAAATTCATTTTTTTTGGTAGTGGTGGTTCTTTTTAAATGCTGATGTACAGATTTTTTAAAAAATGCAACCTGCGTTTTTTTTAAACAATGGGAATAACCATGTCATGTTCAAATTCTGGAATAACAATTGGGATCTAGGGTTGGATACAATGGCACTTCCTCCCACTGAAAGGAGCCATTCCACATACATAAGATGGCTTCTTGGAGTGGAAGGGCACCTCTGCATCAGACCACATGGCTTCTCAAATGTCATTAGGTTAGAAATGGAGCCAACATTCGTATCCTCTACATTTCTCCTTTGATTATACCATTCTGATTTACCAGGTCTTTTTTTTTAAAAAAAATGTAGCGTAGCTGATGCATTAGGAAATCTCTCCTTTTTTTTGCTTCTGCATATTCAATTTCCAGCAGCCTTCACTGGATTGGATCCAGCCCACATTTCCACTCGATCTCGTCCAACTCTCCTTCTTACTACAGTCTGCAAACTGTACATCTTTTGTCCATGTAGTTTCCATAATTCTAAGAGCTTTTTTTGATAATCAAAGGGGCCCCCACTCTTCCTTTTTCAACAGTGGAGAAGCTGGTTGGACCTAATCCAATCCTTTCAACTAATTTGCGTCCTATCTTCTATAGCAGTAATATACAGGCATGCAATGATAATGGTGGTATGGGTGATACAAGCAGTACTGTATAGTTCAGTGTGGCATTTTGCTACACAGCATTTTGCTACACATCAGAAGGTGGCCCAGATGCTGAAGTACCTCAGTGGGAGGGGCTTAAACATGTCCTTTTATTTTTCCTTTTATTCTGCTTGCCCTTGTCTGTTCTTCCTTGTATGCAAGTCAACATCAAAACAACTTGTTCTGTTGCAAGCATGTTCTTTCAATTTTTGGCCCATTTTTTTTTAGTTATTCGGGTGGCCCATTTTTTAGCCTGCTCAGATGTTGTTATATTTAAAGATCTGGCCCATTATGCAGGTTCTCCACCTGCTGTCTGTCTATTGACTTCTTAGCCTGTATATGGTTTGCTGAAGACATCAGGGTGGCCACTGAATAAGTCTTTATTCCAACCCAGCAGGTTTCCTTTTCCTTTACCTCCTTCAGCTAGCTCTACGTTTCATTCCTCAGAATTACTCTTTTCAACTTTTCTGTCAGAGGCCTCTGCTCCTTCTGCCTTGCATCTCTATGAGGTCAGGTTAGCTCAGCCCATAACAGGTTTATGATCAGTAAAAAGAGCTGGACCTTTATGACCAAAATAATTTTTTTCCCATCAGAAAGGGTCAGAGGTTCTTCTGCCCAGACTGAAAACATTGCTATCAGAAATGAACTAGGAACTATAAAGTTGCCAAGTATGCCTGACCAGCAGCTAGGATCAGAAATAACTGGGCTAAGAGAACCTGATATAATAATCATTGAGCAAAGTTAGATTTCTCCTCACTGTTGTGGTACTGCTTACCATATTTAGATTTTTAATGATTTGTAGCAATATTGTAATGTTTTGCAGAGGTGTTTTATGTATTAAGCTTATATTCATGTTTATTTATTTGTATTTACTCTGGTCATATCTTTGAGATCTCATCTCCCCATATTGCCCATGAAGGATGCTTTGGTTGTCTGATGGAAATTTGCTGATGGTCCCTGGCCCGAATGACGTTCAGTTGGCTTCAACCGGAGCCTGGACTTTCTCGGCCCTCGCTGCAGACTGTTGGAACTCTCCGTCAGCTGACGCCAGGGCCCTGCAATACCTTGATCAGTTCCACAGGGCCTGTAAGACACAGATGTTTCACTGGGCTTTTGACTGAGGTCGTTCCATAAGTGAGTTTTCCATCTGTGGTAGCTGGCAACCCACACTCATATCAACAGCAAGTATGTATTCATACCATTAACATGGACCATTCTGCCTCCCCCTCCATCTCTTTTCTCATTCTTTAATAAACAAATAATACATAGCAGGGAAAGAGACATATTAGGCTTGGGAATCCTACGAGGGATTCTCAGTCAGATTCTCTCTCTTTAAACTTTTTGTTTTACTTTGGAGGGGGCAGGGCTGGGTCCGAGCAGTGCTGTCCCCAGCTGCTAGCTCAATTTGGATTGGGCAGTTAACCTCTTGGAAAGGGGAGGGGAGAGCATAAGTAAGGGATATTTCTAAATGGGGAAATAGTATGGGGCAAAAGTAAAAAAACAACAACATTTGTTTTGTTCCAGTCCCACCTCTTCAATTTTTAGTTTTTGAATCAAAGTGATTTTCACTGTGTTACCAACAGGATTTATGCTCCTTTCTGATAAAATAAAAATGGCTAAGCTTCTAAATGACTCTAATGTTGAAATCTCTGAAGCTGTTGCTATATTTTTACTCTGTGTACTGCAAGTTTAGCAATAATGATCTTTTTATTGTATTTGAAATTCTTGGCACTGGTTTTATGCCTAATAAAGGTTTTGGATTTGGATTTGGATCAAAGTGATGGTCTCCTCTTGAAGCTCATTGATAATGGCAGATCTGGAGATCCAGTCCCGCATCGTCCATGTAATGTACTATTTGTCCCTTAGCTTGTTCATGAAGTAGGAAAAAACTTTGACCGGGATAAAGCAGAAGGAGCAGCCTATTTCTCCCCCTTCTTGCAAATGCCTGGGCTTAGCAAAGATAGTATTCCTGGTTGCAGAATGTCAGGTCTGAGAAGAGGGAAGGGTGCCTTGTCACCAAGGTAACTGTAGAGTTTCACAACATCTTCTCTGTGAAAAGTTCCTCCAGATTCTTCCTTACCTTCCCATGCAGCATGACTTCTTTGGGGAGAATGGTTGATTCTGTCTCTAACTGAATTAGAGGAGCTACTTCAGCATCCTCAAAGCACTTTCCTTCCCCCACAGGATATCAGCAGAACTGCCCTCACTTGTTAACATTCCCATATTCTTGGGAATTAGAAGTGGAGCCTTCTGATAGCTTTGCCAATTGGGTTAATTCTGTATGCTTGCCAGACTGCCTTCAGCAATCATCTTTCAGCCATTTTTTTTTAAAAGCTTCATTTTTTCTATCTGATGAAACAAAGAGCCCAGATCCAGGTTTATATATATTTTTAAAAAGTACTTTATTTATTCAGACATATCATAGTAGGAGACAGTACTTGGTTGTCATCTCTCTTTTTAGTCAAGGAATTGCCTATTTTATTTCCTCTGTGGAACAAGAGGTCTGTGCACATGGTCTCTTCTTCACACATGTGGAAACCTCAGTAAATGGCGACTGAGTCACAGGACTTTTAAAAACATGATTTTGGGCTTATGCATGAATTTGCTGCTGGTGGGTGAAATGGTCCTCATGGGTCTGCGCAATGCTTCTTCTAGAACAGTGATGGCGAACCTTTTTGAGACCGAGTGCCCAAATTGCAATCCAAACCCCACTTATTTATTGCAAAGTGCCAACCTGGCAATTTAGCCTGAATGCTGAGGTTTTAGTTTAGAAAAAAAACAGTTGGCTCCCTCTTCCTCCGCCCCACCCGCTCGATCAAGGACCAGCCTGCTCTAGCCTCCAGTAAGTCCCGTGTGCACTGCTCTGTGCCTCTCTAGCATCTCTGCCTCCTCTGCACCCCACCCCCACCCCCGGCAGCAGCCACTCAGAGCACAGGCACTAGGCCCACCAGCCAAGTCCTCCCTGCTCTCCGCGGTGTGCGCACGTTGTGCTCAGTGGCCCAGGTCAGTCTAGATGTGTGTGGGGTGTGTGTGTGTGTGTGATTTTCCGCCCCCCACATGATGAACTCTGTGTGCGCATGCCCACAGAGAGGGCTCCGAGTGCCACCTCTGGCACCCGTGCCATAGGTTCGCCATCACTGTTCTAGAATGTGTATAAGTGCTCTTTCCTTTGAATCCAAGGGTTCCTTTGAATCCAAGGGTTCATTCCACAACAACACGATCCAGGCTTTGTGTAGCACTTCTCATAGCTCTTCCCATAGCTTGCTGTAATCCTGACAACAACGCCAGTTTGGGAAGGCATTTGCAATCCACTTGGAGACTCCTTTAGATAAAGTGGGGTGTAAAAATCTACTCATTTCTTCTTCAAACTTTCAGCACCATGTCAAGATATATCTTTCCCTTCCTCTCAGCATTTGGCTGCCTTTTCTTCCTGCCTGCCCTCCAGTCATGCTTCCAAACATCCTCCATCACTTCATATTAGCATTTTTTTCCCATCATTTAGATCACATGGTTTTAGGCTATTTATGCTTTTAATGTATGTAGGATGAGGCTTGTTTTTGGTTGTGTTTTAAAGTGTGTGCGTTATTTTTAGCCATAAAAGCTCCAACGAGAGCACACACTTCTGCGTAAGATATCAAGCATAGCATATCAACATGTAGCAAAGTTCACCATCTAATCAAGAAGCCAGGTGTAATAGGAATCAGCGGGTGACCCATTATCTCTCAGGTATCTTTGAAAGCTCAAAAGGTCAGCTTTTCATAGTTTTCTAAAAGCCAAAGGGATAGATTTCTGCCTGACATAATGTAGTATGCTGTTCTCAAGTGATGAGACAGTCATTGGAATATCAAGCTGAACTACCCAGAGAACATGACCTAAACACATTTCTGTATAACATGAAGCTGGCTGCAGGACTACCTAATTTTGTCTTGTTTTTATCCATTTATTCCATTTTAAAATTATTTTGTGGGAAGCCACTTGAAGAACCAAGCTAAACAAGAGGGAAGAATTTCCATGTTTAAAAGAAATGCAGTGGGCCAAGTTATCCCCAAATTAACAGCAAAAGAGAGTGCAGCTAAGGTAGATCTGAGGCAGACGGCTTTATGGAGGTCATCCAGTGAATTTGTGGCAGAAGTGACATTTGAATCAAAGACTTCCTAGAACACAGCTAACTCCTTAGCCACTGGATTACGTCAGTTGTGCTGTAGTGGCTAGAATGTCGAATTTGTGAGACGCGGATTTAAATTCCCACTCTGCACTTTCTAGGTAACCTTGGGCCAATCCAAACTTTTAGCCCAACCTACCTCTAAGGTTTTTTGAAAGGATAAAATGAAGGAGGGGAGAATTATGTAAGCCCCTTCGGATCCCCATGGGAGGAAGAGTGAAAGTGAACTAAATCAGCAGTATTTTAAATTAGAAGACTTTGAGTCAAACTGCATATTATAACATGCATGATTCCACCACTGGAATTTGAAGCCATAACTCAGCTATGAGTATTGATTTTATAGCCACATTCGCATTTGTGCATTGTTCCTTCATATGCATATACATGAAAAAAACCCAAGATAAGACTATTTGTGTGTGCAGAAGACAATCTGAAGAACAGGCCCAAGTTACTCATGAACAACCTGGACTGCCAAATAATTGATTTCGTGTTCTGATGGCGAGCAAGATTCAAGCCAAACAACTGGTTTTCTGTTCCTGATGGCGAGCAAGATGTAAGCTGAATTCTTGTTGTAATAGGAAGCAAGAGACAAATTGGTAATTGGTTCCTTGCTTATGATGTTGTCTATGCAAGTCATAAGCCAAACAATTGAATCCCTGCTCATGATGGCAAGCTAAAGGCAAGCTGAATAACTGGTTCCCTCCTCTTGATGGTGAGCAAAATATAAACCAAATAATCAGTCCCCTCTCTCATGGTGGAGCCAAGACAAATAATCATGATGGTAATGATGGTAAGTGAGATGCACAGTCAACCAAAGATTCTTGAGCATCTTTAATTCAAAACAATTCCTTCAAGAAGAACCCAACCAGACAACTAGAATAGAGCAGATTTTTTGAAAAAGTACTTTGTCTAAGCAAAGTATTTCCTCTCAGCAAAGCACACTATAACTTTAATTTTATATGTGTTTGTATGTGAACACACACACACACAAACTGTGGATCTATAAAAGTCCCTATTTTTGAGCCATTTCAGCCATCAGGATGCTATTTAGATGTATGGTATTTTGGACCCCTGTGATTTCTTTCCCTCCTTTTACTGTTAATAGAGCAGCTTTCCTGTTCGGTTTGCTGAGCGAAAAAGCAAGCGCCCGGGCTGTCAAATAAAAATGGATATTTAGTGCCTTCTATATCTGCAGTGATGATGGCCAATCTGAATGGTAATGGATCCTTGTTTATAATGTATTATGGCAAAATTGTACCCAGCTTTGTCCTTGACACTTCCTGGCCTTTTATTGTGAACAGCAAGAGCTGGTGTCAATACCCACTTAATCACAATTTCCTACTGCCTCAACCCTTTACGAGAGCCTAATGTGTCTTGCGCACAAATAAACAACTATTCGCAAGCTTCCTTCACAAGTAATATTTCTTACATCTTGCAAAACATAATTGGGGAAAAAATGTATATTAGCATGTAAAAAGGTCCAGTTCCATCTTTAATACAGTCTCCAGCCTCCAAAGATCCGAGCGAGCGTTATTTCACCCAGGTAATCAACTCTCTCAAATAAGTTGTTCATCTGTTTTAGTCGCTGTAGGAACCGGAAACCTCCAGACACCTCAGCACATTAAAATAAAGGATTGCAAAGCTTCAATAAAAGAGCAGAAGGGAATATTTAAAGATGTTTTGCCTTTTAAAAGTATTTTAAAGAAGTATTATCCTTAGAGGTTGTCTTGTAAATGCAGAAGTATTATAGAAATATTTATCTATTAGTTTCATCTAAAGTTGACATGGTCCACAGGGTATGGCATGGGAATTTGGTCAAACTTTTACAAAAAACGGAAAGGAACGCACACTCAGCCACTCCTGATTTGCTCTGCTAGTCTGACATGTTAATTTATTTTATCCCTCCTGAAACTAAAGATATAATTGTTTTGATTTATAACCCAACTTTCTAAGGCAGGTAGCACCAATTGCTGTCCCTGAGGGGCATACATTTGAAAAAGAACAAAGTAGAATGCAGGAGAGGGGGAAAAAATAATTGTAGCAGTTTTTAGTTTTATTTTTCATTAATGCCACCCTTCTCAACATGCTGTGGAACACATTTCTGGATGTAACAACTGGGAATTTAGCTTTGATTTCTCATTAAAAATTAAGTTCACATTTACTGTGATATAATCTGTAATGTTCCTTTAAGCATAGGTAGAACATGAGTTTTATATCACTGCATAGCAGTAGTAGGCTAGTTAGCCTCCAGATGCAAGTTTTTTAGCCCCCTGTCTTTGGTACCATTAGGTTGATGGTGTGATGTTGATTCTGGAGCAAATGCAGATATGATGCTGGTCCTCTCTGGGAATCACTGGAAACTCTAAAGTGGTGTGACATCACTTCCTAAAGTGGTCTGTCATCACTTCCAGGTTTTCTCCAGAAATGATGGCTGCGCACCATAACCAGCAGCCACCCTTGTGGTAGTAGCGATGACTGAACTATCCTCTGTCAATTCACTGCTGGATCACCAGTTATGAGGACCAAGCTCAAATGCTTGTAAAATAGCTTGGTTGTTTTTTTCTTTCTTTCAGGAGTTCTAAGTTGAATCAGAAATATTTAATGGATATTCTTTGAGTGACTTTGAAAGCAATTTAATTGCCTTGGAAAAAATATTATTTTTAAGCCTGTCATTTAATTTAGTTGGAGATAGGAGCCCCCCGGGGATCGGGCGGTATATAAATTGAAAAAATAAATAAATAAAAAATAAAAATTATTCCAAGGTCACTCAGCATACATCATGACAGATTGAGGACTAAGTTTCCCAGGATTTGTCTGACATTCTATCCACTCTGGGCTGCAATCTCAAGAATGCTTTCTTGGGAACAAGTCATATTGTATAAAATGGGACCTACTTCCATGTAAATCTGCTTAGGATTTGTTCTAAGGCTTACTTTGCACAGGTAAGTGATAGAGGTCCCAAATGAATTTTGGTTTTACAATTGTAAAATATATTAGTAGGCTTCATAGGTGCTTCTTCTTTCTTCTTTTAAGCGAGCCTGGAGTCAGTTCCCCCTATCCAAAAAGTTGTATGCAGGGAAATCAAATATACATGAAAAAGAGAGTTCTTGTACCTTTCTACTCTAGTCATGGTCATGCTTATAATGCCTTCCTAAGCAGTTATATCCATTCACTTAAGTAGACTTAGAGGGTCTAACTCTTTTTAAGATGCCACTCTTAATCAGAAATAAACCTCATTGTAAGTAGACTTGGGACTGAAACTTAAATGTCAAAGTGAATACGTACAAATGTGAAAAAAGCCACAGAAGCTGAAATACACTTTTCTGTCCAGCAACGAGGGCACAAATGTCCTCATTTCTATCCCAGTCACCCTAGTTGGGACTTCTTTTATTCCAGACATTCACTCTGTGCTTAGTTATACCTGCTTAATTGAAAGTTTAATAAAGATAATTGATAAAATTAATGCTGGACTTGGAGTATGCATAGTGTACTGCCACTTTGCATTCTTCCCATTCACTGACATTTTCTCCTACCAGAGTGCAAGGATACATTAATTCAAGACTGCAAACACACTCAAGCACACCCACAGTGAAACTAGATCAATTATGTATCAAAGTTCATTTTTATCTGATTTGCATAAGTAAACAACATTGGATTTCCAGGTCATACCTGGCCACTGGTGGGAGTTGGGGCTGCAACGGTTTCGTGCACCATGACATAAATTACAGGAAAACCTGGAAGTGATGTTGGGCAACTCTAGAAAATGATGGAAACTCTATAATAAAACTTTCTGGTAATTTCTGGTAATTCCTAGATCTCTCAATGTCCCTCCTAGCACCCATGATGCAGATATGGGTGTCCCTCCTAGCACCCATGATGCCTCTTACCAGCAGGCAAAGAAGGTTGCAAGTGGGAGACCTCCTGCTGGGAACCCTAAAATAAGGTGCATTTTTCAAACAACTGGTACTTATCCTTATCCAGGTTGCTTTTGTGGTGTTTATCAACCCATCGATGCCCAACAGCAAAACACCATTCCAAAATAATTTTGATTCATTCAGTCAGTCAGTCAGTCAGATCAGCTTTGCTTTGCTTTGTAGTGTTTATTATGTTGGGGGAATTAAAAATAAATGCCTTGTGTGAAACTATCTATGTCAAAAAAAATGAGATGATCCAGTAATTTCACATCAAAATTTAAGTGGGGAGAAGGTTGGAAGCATCCTTAACCTTTTCGTAGATGCAGTCCTAGAGTTGGAAGACCATTAACAGTTTTTTTTAAAAATGCAATCCCCATTTTAATATGGGGAAATCCCAATTGAAATATTCTTGACTGATAGCTGTCTAGCCCCTGTTTAATGACATTCAGTGGGTGAGTCCCCCAACCACATAACCATTGACAAACTGCTGTTAGTGTTGGAAAGCTTCTCCTGATTAGCTATTGTGATTAGCTGTTATTTCTGTCTATGTGACCATGGACTGGTAGTTATAGCTCCTAATATTTCACCCACATCTGCCAGCCATAGATATGGGCAAAATGTTAGGAACTTAAACTGCCAGCCCATGGCCACACAGCTCGGAAATCCTACAACAGCCTGTTGAAAGCCTCCAACAATAAGACTTCACCTAATGTTCAACCAAAATCTATCCTACTCTAAATTCAACCTGCTAGCTCTGGTTTTTCCACAGCCCCAGCTATGCGAATCATCACGATTAGTCACTGCAGCAAAACTATTCTTATTTTTAATAGAGCTGAAGCTAGGAATAGCAATTATTGGAAGAGGTCAAAGAGGTCATTTCTTAGCCTAGAATAATTCGGTATTATTATCGCTGAAGTCCATCTGCATCAGAGTGATTCATGGTAAATTAATATGATAGTAATTAGGTGGCAATTAAACTATTGTTTCAGATGGGGATTGGATCGCATATGGCACTTGGCTGTGCCTATACCCGGGATTTTGATGGACTTTGCATTTTATTACAAAGGACCATGTTTCGGCATCTCCTGGTTCAGCTACCTCTAAATCTTCCTGTTGATCTGTCTGCTCATTGAAACCTCATTTGTATGATTTGCTTCGAATGCACAAGCGGAACCCAGCCAGTCAGCGAAACGGCCTTTCTAAAAAAGTGCCAGGCTTGTTAGTTTAGTATGAACCTTTGTTAGTGCTTTAGCAGAGCTATCATTTAACTACAAAGAAGGAAAGAGGGAAAGGAAACTGTGTAGTATGTTAACTAGTGGGTAGGCATTCAGGCACAATTGCTAAGAAATCTATTAGTGTATTAGGGCCAGACTCTATTGGAGATCTGTGACTAGAACTTCCTGTGTATAATGTGGTGCTTCCTGATGAATTCTACATTGCTCTTTGATTGACTGGACATTGATTACAGAGTTCAGTGAGGCCAGTGTACATAGAAAGGTATAATTCTGTTTAGGATTGCACTGTGGCAGGAGCCCAGGGACTTCCAGTCTGGATTTAATTCTTCTCCCACTCCATTTCCAGTTGCAGAGCCACTATGCTCCCCTTTAGGGGAGAATTACACAAGCAATTTCCAAGTAACATGCATACATACAAGGACTGTCAGGCCTCCCACTATAGTGTGTGGGAGATCTCCTGCTAGAAGATCCAGTTACTGCTGACAATCCCATTGATTCTGGGTGATCTGGGAGGACCACAGAGCTGAGATATGGCTGGGGACAGGAGGAGCAGCCAGTGAGTTGCAAAAATACTCAGAACTATCAGCAAGGTCTTGGGGGGTGGGGGCTGCAGTAGGGGGTCCCTACTCCAGACCTTTTGGGAGAACCAGTGTGGTATAGTGTCTAAAAGCAGGTAGACTCTAACCAGGTATGATTCCTCACTCCTCCACCAGAGAATCTTATCTGGTGAACTGGATTTGTTTCTCTCCTCCTATACACAAAGCCTGCTGGATGACCTTTGGCTAGTCACACTTCTTCAGAAGTCTTTCAGCTCCATCTATCTCAGAAGATGTTTGTCATGTTGAGAGGAAGGGAAAGGAGTTTGTAAGCCCCTTTGAGTCGCCACTCAGGAGAGAAAAAGGGGGGGTATAAATCCAGACTCCTCCTCCTCCTGTTCCTCTTCTTCTGCTACTACTGTGCATTGTTAATAACATACCGGTGCTGTTCCGAATAATGAACAAGTGTAGCAGAGAATCGGATGTTTCCCTTCTTATTATTCATCTGGGTTCATTATGTGGAACTTGTGCTGCATAAAAATGTGATACACTTCATTGCAAAAATTGGAAAAGATCGGAGCCGGAAATTTACTGTCGTTTGTGCTTTGCTCGAGATGAAAAAGTTGCTTTCAGTGAGTATCTCTATCACTTCTCAAGTATGAAGGGAAGCTTGCAAATGATAAGGGCTTACTTGTGATGGGCCAGCTCCCTCCTGTGGTTTAGAACATGTGTCTGAATGGAAACCATGGGAGGCTGGGCCATCACTGGGGGAATATATATATATATTTTAACAGCATGAATTTATGAATCTGCTTGTTGCAAATGAGAGTTTATTATGCTCAGTGCTTAAAATGATGCCTCTGTTTTTTTAAATCAACCCCTCATGTATACAAACTCTTGAAATGTTTCAAGTAGAGTTACCAGCTGTGACTTGGGGAAATTCCTGGAGATTGGAGCTAACTCTGTTTGGGCAAAGTTTGGGAAGAGGAAGGAACTCAGTGGAGATGCGATGCATACACATCTGGCCCAACCTTCAAAGCTACCATTTCTTTCAGAGGAACTGATCTAGTCCATTGCTTTTACAACCTTCATGTGAGCTCCCAAAGGCACCTGGTGGGCCACTGCAAGTAGCAGAGTGCTGGACTAGATGGACTCTGGTCTGATCCAGCAGGCTCTTTCTTATGTTCTTTTGTTTTTAGTCAACTGTGATTCCAGGAGAACAGACTGCCCCTGGAGGCTGCCATCTCAAATTACAAGGGAGTATCCTTGGCCTTCTAGTGGAGTTAATGTCAGATGAGATTTCTGCTGCCTTCAAAATCAGTGACTTGACATGCAGCTCAAGCACTCCCCTAATTAGTTAATTCATTAATTAGGTTCTGTTCTCTTTAGCTACAACCTTGAAAGGTACTTCCTTATGAGATTCCCATTCAAGCTTTCCTCTACAACCAAAGCTACCTTCCTGTGCAGTACATAGGTGTGGTGTTGCCATCCTTCAAGTGGGGCAAGGAGATCTCCTGGAATTAAGAGAAGACTTTATATTTATACCCCCACATTTCTCTTCCGCAAAGTATCTCCAAGCGGCTTGCAAACTCCTTCCCTTCCTCTCCCCACAACCTTGTGAGGCAAGTGGGACTCCGATAGCTCTGAGAGAATTGTAACTAGCCCAAGGACACCCAGCAGGCTTAACGAGTAGGGGTGGGGAAACAAATCCAGTTCACCTGCTGCTAATGTGGAGGGATGGGGAATCAAACCTGTTCTCCAAATTAGAGTCCACTGCTCTTACTACACCACAGTGGCTGTCGTGATCTCCAGACTACAGGATGCTGGTTTGGAGGGTGGATTCCATGGTAGTATATCACCCTGAAGTCCTTTCCACCTTACCCTCCCCAGGGTCTATTGGCAAATCTCCAGCAACATCCCATCCTGGAGTTGGCACCTTGTACAGCTGCCATGCTCGGTGTGCTACAGTTCTGCTGCATGAGACTATGAACATTCCAGTAACATTCCAGTAAGCAGTTAGTGTTTCATAAAGGCCAGCAACCCTGGTTATGGCCCCTGACATTCTCCTTCACGAATCAAAAATGGTTAATGGGTAACTTGTCCCTTGGCTCAAATGGTTTTTGGGCTTTCCGTTACAAGCAGCATCTGTGAACACACCTTCCCCCAAAGTAACCTTTTATGGATAATTCTAAGCTGGCTCACTTTCAAGAAATTTGCAGCCACCAATTTTACTTTCAATTTCATGCAAGACTTTTTGTGCCTCAAAAACTGCTTCTCTAAACACTGCAACTGTCTTGGGCTGCCTTTCCCATCTGATATTGCCTTAGCCAAGAGACAGAACAAAAGCATAGCCCACTCCACTGTAAAAGTGCTCCGTTTTGCCCTTGATTTTGTGGTTTCTAAGAAAAGAATAAATCATTGGTTCTTTGAAAACTAAAATCAGATTTGCTGTTGATGTTTACTACAAAGAAGATTTTCCAAAATCCAATACCCAAGAAGCTGAACGGAGGTTTTCAGGGCTGGATCTGGGGGCGAGATGGGAGGTGACCCATGTAGGGAGGTAACAGAAGGTGGGGAGGCTCAGTTGCCTGGAAAAATGTCTTATTCTGCAGCATCCATGATAGTTCTCTGGATTAGGCTGCTAGGAGGTAGAGGAGGCTCAGTTGCCCAGCAGAGATAGCGCGATCTGCAGCATGAATGTTTTGTTGAATAATAGTTATTAGATATTTAGATCCCACTTTCCTCCCCAATGGGGATCCAAAACCATTTACAACATAATTCTCTCCTCTTTTTTTATCTTCATTGCAAGCCTGTGAGCTGAGGGGGAAAGCTGAGAGCAACATCCAAGGTCATCCAACAACCTTTTTCAGAAGAACAAGGATTCAAATCTGGGTCTCACATACTGTAGCTGAACATCCTAGCCACTAGATCACCTAGCAAGCAGATTAACTCAGCCTGAAGTCCTACTGGGTCCACAAGCATTTCTGCTGCAAAGAGATATTCAGATAAATACGGATTTCCCCCCTTGTTGCCCATTAGTGCAAAATGTCATTAGGAGTCTCTATTTTCCTCCTCCACTTCATTAAAAAAAAATACAAGCTCAGAAACCAAATTTAGAGGGAATCTGTGTTTATATCTCCATGTGTCCTTTGGAAGAAATAATTTGGAACATATTTGTGTGTGTCTGTATTTTTTAATATACGTTCTAATTAATCCTCTGCAGGAAATATTTATGCTTATACCCTTACGCTGCTGCTGCTGCTAGCTTGAGGAACACATCCTGACTTAAAAAGAGAGAGCATCTTTGAGAATTCTGTTGCAGAGCTCTGCGAAATTAAATGAGAGACTCTACAGAGACTGCCAGTTTCATCTCTATAAGCCTCTTTAAGCTTTTGCCCTGGAAGGGCTCTAATAGTTGAAAGTGTAGCTTTGGCTTCGTTGAACAGTTAAAGCAGAGTTGTACTTTCCTGTCTTTTCAAGATATAATGCTAGTTTAATTCAGGTTCAGTTATTAAAAAACTTGGGGTGTGTGTGTGTGGAGGGGAGGGGATGACTCCACAGACATCAAGTGGAACCGTCTTCCAGTTCTTTCCTTTTTCTTAAGTAAAACAATGTGCAAAAGGGGAAGAGCAAGAACTGTGTTCTGAAGGCAGGTTTTTTTCTCCCCCTTGAAGCAATCTGCAGAGCTCCCACTTAAAAGAACATATTTAAAAGAAATTATTGATTGCTTTTTTTTTAAAAAAAGGATCCCATTTTTATTTCCATTGAGCTACTTGCGGCAGCTTACATAGGATTCATAGGAGTTCTTCCATCAAAGCTAGGGATGGGCAAATCTGCCTCCTTTCATTTCTTTTATATTGTATAGAGGTGACTGAAGCCCCAGACCCTTTAGATGTGGGGAAACCTGTAGTCTTGCCCACGAGGTCCCAGTGAAGAGACGAGACGCGGAGATTTCATCTGGTGGAGAGAGCCAGCAGCAGGAAGTGCGGGATCCCGTGATCCTGGCAACTCTGCCGTGCGCTTGCCCCTCGCACCTTTTATTAGGGTTTCACTGGGGGTGTGTAAAGGGGTCGGGCAGGCGGGAGAGCGGGAGGTCGGGAGAGCTGGAGAACGGGAGATCATCATGTGATGCATGATCTCATCGGGCTGCTACGTGCGGGAGGAAGCATCCGCGTCTGGGTCTAATCCTCACCTGAGGGCAAGAGCCCTTTTGTCCTATTGTACGGGACACCTGGTGACTGTGAGTCAGGCAGTTCATGACCCGTGACTCATGGGGGAGCGGGGGTTGGGGGAGCGTGTGTGCCCAGAAGGCCGTAGCCGGCACTGGCATGCCTGGCGCTCCTTCTACGGTTCTGCGGGGTTCGCGGGCTCACCCCTACAAAACCCTCTACTCACCCTGCCACAACTCCCCAAAATAGCTTCCCCTGGGCTCAGGGAGAAAGCCAGGATGCCCCAATTCAACCACAAAACTGACCATCTTCTTGGAGCTTTGCTGTCTGAAGGGGCAAAGCATCTGGGGCAGTTAGAGGAATGGAGTCCCAGAGCTGGAGGAGTATTATGGGTGTTCTGCCCCTTTTTCATCAGTTGAGCCAGCCAAAGGGAAATGGTCTGATGTTCTAAGTGATGCCAACTTTTTATCAGACCCCCCCCCCCACATCACGGATTGAGCCAATGGGTCCAGAGTCATAGGAAGAGATTCAGCATCATAGACTGTAGGAGCTGCAGAAGCCCCCCAGCCTATCCTGAAAGTAAGAAATGGGGACCAATCAATGAGGAGAAGACAAAGGGAATTCTAGGAGTAGTAAGAAGGTAAGGGACCAGTTGGAGGACTGGAAGGCGGGCCCACTAAGTGCCCAAACAATGCTTCATGGGACAATGCTTCCCATGAAAAGGGGTAAGGGGAAGAGTCAAGCAAAATGGATTGGGTAAGAGGCAAAGGAGGAGGTGCTTACTTCCTGAGCTGAGGCTGAAGAGATTGTTGGACTGCAATGAATTAGCAGAGCCAATAATAGGGCTGAGATGTGAGTGAGTTGTTTCGTGGAACTGTACTAGATAACAAATTACACTAAAGGAGCAGCAGTGGCATAGAAGGTTAAGAGCTCATGTATCTAATCTGGAGGAACCGGGTTTGATTCTCCGCTCTCCCACCTGAGCTGTGGAGGCTTATCTGGGGAATTCACTGTGCACTCCCACACATGCCAGCTGGGTGGCCTTGGGCTAGTCACAGCTTTTCGGAGCTCTCTCAGCCCCACCTATATCAAAGGGTGTTTGTTGTGAGGAGGGAAGGGCAAGGAGATTGTAAGCCCCTTTGGGTCTCCTACAGGCGAGAAAGGGGGGATATAAATCCAAACTCCTCCTCCTCCTCCTCTTCCTCCTCCTCTTCCTCTTCATCTTCCTCTTAATATAGGAACAGTAGACTCTATGCAAGTGCTCAGTCTGGGTGTCTGTTCAATCTTTCTGTGCCTGTGCATCTGCCTCACTTTTGCTGGAAGAAGAAAGGAGAGATCTTTCCAGAAGCTCATGTGATTCTAGGCATGCAACTTCAGAAGTTAACTCTTGCTTGCTTGAATGAAGCAGGCACTTGTAAAATCCTAAAGAAGGGACTGAGCGAGAACGGTTCCATTAGGATGGGGAAGGAAGAAGACTCCTTTTCTCTCATCTCTTTTGAGGACAGTGACAGTCTTCAGGAACTGTTGCCTTATACCATAAAGTGTCTAGAGGAAGGGCCTGCAAGGGTGGTTGCTCGCATTTATATTTGTTGACATCTTTGTCAGTATGTTAGCTCTTGGCTTTTTGCTGATTATTTGGTACCCGCAAGAAGCTGCCATATATATAGTTAGACCTCTGATTCCATCAGAATTAGTATTGTCTACTCAAACTGATAACTGCTGTCCCAGGTCTTAGACAGGTGTTCCCCATCATGTCCTGCCCGGTCCTTTTTAATTGTAGGTGTTAGGCACTGAATCTGTGAGCAAAACAGAGGCTCTTCCCCTGTGTCACAGACCCTCTCTAGATTCCTAAATTTGGTAGATTTGCTTGGATTGTGTTTGTATGTTGTATGATTTCTGTATGCAACATATATGGAATTTATACATAGGTATGTCCATTTATATATGTCATATGGGAATGGCATAGGGGAGATGCTGTGACTGTGATATGCAGAAGGTTTCCTGCTGGTGCCAGGGCAGGAGTTTTTTGTTACATATAATGTAGAGGATAGGTAAGAGATTGGTTTTCTGGTCTTTAGTGCTTTCTCAGAGAAAGGAATTTACTATGTTCTACTATTGAGACTTTTGTATAGCAGGCTTGTGGCCAATTTTAACTTTCATTTTCATACCAGGCCTTTCTGTATCCTGAAAACAACTTCTACACAATGTATTGTCGAAGGCTTTCACGGCCAGATTCAACCGGTTGGGGTGGGTTTTCTGGGCTGTGTGGCCGTGGTCTGGTGGATGTTGTTCCTAATGTTTCGACCGCATTTATGGCTGGCATCTTCAGAGGTGTATCACAGAGGGAAGTCTGTCACACACTGTGTCCAGTGTGCCAACCACAGATGCAGGCAAAACGTTAGGAACAAGATCCACCAGACCATGGCCACAAAGCCCAGAAAAACCACCACAACCAACTCACCTCATGCTTTCCGACTATGCAAATTCTAGGTGGCTGAAACTAGTTGAGGGAAAAATCAACGCTCTTGGCTTTTCATTAGAGTCGTTAGCCCCTCTTTCCCTATCAGAAGCATATAGCTGCTTGAAAACTAAGGCCGTTTCCGCACGGCCCATTAACGATGGCCTGGGGGTGCTAAAAACGCCACCCCCAGGCCGCCGTTCGCACAGGCGCCACTGCTGCAACGCAGCAGCGGCGACCTGACTCCGCTTCCCTCCCCCCAGGGCGGCCTCAGGCCGCCCTAAACAACAACCCTTTAAAGGGTTGTTGTTGGGGAGGAAGCGTCTTCCCGGCGGTGCGGTGCGAACCTGCCGAAGACGCTGTCTCCCTTCTGCGCCCACTCGCGATGTCCTTCCTCATCGTCTGCTGGGCGTCGCAGCCCGCCACGCTGTCCTCCGACCTCCAGGGGTCGGAGGGCAGCGTGGGCGGGGCTTCGACGCCCAGCAGGCGACGACGAGGACATCGTGAGTGGGGCGCAGAAGGGAGAAGAGGCGGCTCCGTGCGGAGCCGCCTGCCGTCTGTCGGCCTCTGCTTGGCCAGTTCGCATGCTTGCATGCGAACGGGCTTCCGCCCCCACGCCGCCAGAACTCTTGGCGGCGTGGGGGCGAATGGAGGCCGTGCGGAAACGGCCTAAGCTATTAAAACAAGAGTATTGGGATATGATAATGGCTGCAAGGAAAACGTGCTCCCCCCTGACCCTGCTTATTCCAATTGAACAAGGACACATGGCCAATTATTTACATTGGATCACCAACCCTAAATTAAGAAGAGCCTTAACACTGACCAGATTCAATCTAATGCCTTCTATGCTGCTCTATGGCAGATATCAACAAATTGATAAACAGAGGAGGCTATGTCCATGCAATATGGGTCAGGTGGAGACACTCGATCATACCCTTTTTCATTGTGTAAGGTTTGCAAAAATCAGAATGTTGCAATCTGCACTCATCCCATTTCTGTATAACAATCTAACCGATGCTCTTAAGATACCTATGCTTTTGAACAACATGGATCCCACAGTGTGCGAGAATGTAGCAAAATTTCTGCTAAAGATAATAGACGTAAGTCTAGATGAATACCAATCAATGTGGTATTATGACCACATATAGCCAGCAGTAATTTTTCTAGCTTCTGTCAGTATCTGATGATGTTTAAGTGAGTCAACTTAGCTGAAGGAATGTCCTATAGTTATAGAAGGACCATGTATATATTTTAGTACCAGTGTCTATAACTGTGAGCAATAATGGGCAAATTTTGTATGCTTGTTTTGTATGTTTATTTTATGCCAATAAAGGCTTGTTACTTACTTACCACAACCAACTTCTACACATTTTGTCACTTTCATTTGTATTCATTCATTCATTTCCTTATGTTATAGTCTGTCTTCCTTGCAGAGACTCCAGGTGGATTATTGCTTTTTCCTTCTGGATATCACTTCATCCAGAAAGGAAAAGAGCTGTGCACCTTCAATTCATTCGTATTTTCTGTTGGCTCTTTTTCTTATCCTTTTAATTCTCCCATTTGACTCTCAGCTTTGTCCTTCAACGTGTGACCTCCATCACTTGACCCTTGGTGGTGGGCCCAGATCCTGTCTTGGTGTGGTGTTTGTCCCTTGCAATTTTGTGCATTCCAAGAGTTGGCAGTCCTACTGGGAACCTCACTGGCCACTGGCCACTGCCTGATTTTTATTTATACTTTTATTTGAAGGATGTATATGCCTGCCCAAAGGCTCTCTACGTGGCTCTCAAAATAATAAATAAAATGTATATGCTGAAACAGATACCGCTGTCTTAAAAATTCCATCCAAGCCCACATCAAAGACAAAATAGAATAATATAACTCATTAAAATTAACTTAAAAATAACACCCTGCAACCAAAATAAAAGCATTTACAGACAGTAGCTAAATTAAAATGCGTTCGGGGCAAATGAAGCAACATAAATAGTAGAGCAAAGAGACCACTGAAGTAAATAAAAATAACTATCAAGTCAGAGTGCCTGTAAGCTGCAGGAAAAGGCGGTATTTCTGGCCCTTTCTGCACCACAACGGTGCGGGGGTGCGTCGGCATAAACAATGCCGACGCACACACCCCCCCCCCCGGGACCGTTTGCATGGACAGTCCTGGGAGGGCGGCAGGTGGCGGTACAGCCTTCGCACAGGCTGTGCTGTCGCCGAACACCTACCTTGTCTCCTGGCTTCCAGCTCATCACAGAAGCCAGGGGACATGCCCCTGCAGCCTGGAGCGACAGCTCTGGAGTCGCAGGCCAGGGGGGCGTGTCCCCTAGCCTCTACGACAAGCCGGAAGCCAGGAGACAAGGTAGGCATTAGGGAAAGGGGGGGGATTGCGCCTTCCAGCCACTGTTTCCGAAATACCTCTCTCCCTGATGTACAGCGGCTTCATGCCGCTTCAAAAACAGCTGCTTCGTACCACTCGGGGGTTGCAAGGCCGCTGCTGCTGCGATGCAGCGGCGGCCATGCAAACCCCTCCCCAGGGACGCTGTTTTTAGCGTCCCTGGGATGCTGTATTCCGCCTGTGCGGAAACAGCCTGAAAGAACAGCCAGCAAATCTGGTTTTACCTGTCCTGGTAGATTGGTGTGCTGGATGAATGGTGGGAGATAGAGAGAGTGTGTTCCAGGGATTGGGGCCACAGTTGAGAAGTTTTTGATTCTGGTTGTGGTAGGGTTGCCAGTCCTCAGTTGGAGCCTGAAGAGAGTGGGCCTTCAGTAGGGGAGCCTGAAGAGAGTGGGCCTTCAGTAGAGGAGGAATTTCAGTGAGATATAATGTCATAGAGTCTAGCTTCCAAAGTGGCCATTTACTCCAGGAGAGCAAATTTCAGTTGCTTGGAGATCAGTTGTAATCCCAGGAAATCTCCAGTCCCTGCTTGGAAATTGACAATTCCAGGTAGTGGCCATTCTTACATCTGCTTCTGTTAGATGATGAACAGAGTTACCAGTCACCACCTGGAGACTGCCAACTTTATGAAGCAATGCCTGTGATGCATCTCTTGATCTGTTGCTTTCACCTCTTGCTCCTTGCACTCCCAGTCTGAATCCTGGTGACTCAGGAAAACTATGTTAATATCACTGCCATGCTTGGGAGAAAAGTTTTATTTCATGAGGTTAAATGCGTTGTTTCTGTATATGGTCATCTGTCAGGGGAGACCTTAAGGTGCTCTCATTGTATCTCACTTTGCCATTCATTCCTTCTCATTCTCCCTTAATTTCAGGCATACATAAAGCTTTTCAAGCCAATCATTGTATTGATTATTAATGATGGACTGTCTGTGGAGCAAAACGTTCATTTTGTAAAGTTTCTGATTTCCTCAGACTCTCTCCCCTGGAGACCTTAAAATGTACTATAGATCCAGGCATTTATTCACCCTCCTTACCACCTGCTGTTTTCAGTTGTCTGATGTGACTTATTTCTGCCTATGTTTCCAAGTGTTCCCTTTATGTAGCAATAGTGTGTAGAAAAGCACTTACGTGAATTTCTTGTTTCAAAAAAGTTTCATCATTTCAGTAAAGTTTAGGAGAATTGCCCAGCTAAATACTTATTTCATGATCTCTGTTAGTGTAAATAATTAAAATGATGCTATTACTTGTAATCTGAGGTAGCAAATAGTGTTCATCTGAAAAACCAGTCCAGATCTCTGTTCAGACATCACCTTGGGAATCGAGGATTCATCTTTTTACTTCACTCATTGCAGAATTTGCCTGTGTTTTCTTCTCAGACAACAGCATGGCTTGTCACTGAGAGACTCAGAAGAGTGAAGAGTTTGGATTTATATCCCCCCTTTCTCTCCTGCAGGAGACTCAAAGGGGCTTACAATCTCCTTGCCCTTCCCCCCTCACAACAAACACCCTGTGAGGTAGGTGGGGCTGAGAGAGCTCCGAGAAGCTGTGACTAGCCCAAGGTCACCCAGCTGGCTAGCTGTGGCTAGCTGTGACTAGCTGGCTAGGTGTGACTAGCCCAAGGTCACCCAGACTCAACCAACATATCAACATTATCTGTGACTTCCCTCATTGGCTGGGTCAGCAGAAAGTGGAAGCAAGCTTGTTTATTGATAAATGAGAGGTCAGGATAGAGATGACACACTTTTCCTTGTGTCTTTTCATACTTCAGTTTTCATTGAAGGAAAATCTGGAAATCTAGGCAATCAATGGTTAAAATGCCAAGAATGTGGCCAAAATCTAGAACACTGAGATGGATGAGAACCTTACTGGAGTCAATAAATACATAAATCCTTTACATTGGGTAGCAACACTAATGATAGCATAAGGATGAAATTGACAATAACTGGAAGATTCTTTGTCTAGTTTTGTCATATCTGCCAGCTGAGACCTTTTCCTTTAAGGTCTGAGATCTTTCCACATGCTGTGCTGTCCCACCTGAATGTTCATGAGCCAACATGGAATGGCAGCCAGCATATCTAAAATAGTTTGATACTCCTTACGAGGCAGTGATGTCTAATATCTAATAGTTGTCTTTATGACTCCTAGCCTGACCAATTTTGGATTGATCCACCACTGACTCCACAGAGCAGTTCCTACAGGAAGACTAAACCAGCATGGTGTAGTCACTGTAGTGGTTAAGAGCAGGTGGATTCTAATCTGGAGAACTGGGTTTGATTCCCCACTCCTCCACCTGAGTGGCAGAGGCTTATCTGGTGAAACAGATGTGTTTCTTCACTCCTACATTCCTGCTGATTGACCTTGGACTAGTCACAGTTCTTTGGAGCCCTCTCACCTACCTCACAAGGTGTCTGTTGTGGGGAGAGGAAGGGAAAGGAGCTTGTAAGCCACCTTCTCCTTACAGGAGAAGAAGGTGGGATATACATCCAAACTCTTTTCTTCTTCTAAATTGTGTTCATAGTTTGAGGTTGCAGGCACTGGATCTGATATTTAATCTTTCCCAGGTTTCTTGTTCGTATTTGTATGTATTGTTTTACTGTTATTTTTAAATAGAGTTGGAATTGTGCATTCTCAGTTTGTAAGCAACCTTGGACCCCCTTCAAAGAAGAACAGTAAAGTGGCTTTTAAATTAATGGCAATAGCATAGTGTAGTTACTTAACATGTGGGAATCTTGGAGAAAGGGTTTTATAGCCAGCCTCCCATTCCCTTGTGCTATAACCTCTTGATGCTGGGTTATTCTAGTCTGGCTGCTGAAAAGACTCTGCATCTATTCTAGCTCGCCCCATAGCTGCTAACCTGCTGCTGTGACTCCTTTGCTGTAAGCTAGCACGTTGTCTCCACCTGCGATGCTTCTGCGACTCTGGAGACAGAGGGATTGAGGAAGCTATCAGGGTCCCCTCTGGCTCTGTATCAAGGGGCTGAAGAGTCTCAGAGCTCTGCTCTTGCTGGGGAATCTCAGAGCTTGGACCTGGCTGTGGATCTCAGCCTGAATGCTCTGCCTGAGCCTGGGGACCTGGTCCTGTAGGAACTTCTGGCTGCTCAGTCTCTGCATCTATAGGTAGTGGGAACACCTCTGCCATGCCCCCACCATGCTGACATGAAAATGGGCACCATGGACAGATGTCTCATGGAACCACAGCAGCCAGGTATCAGCAGATTTGCCCCTCCACTAGGGTAGGTGCCCTGGGGAGAGCATTTCCGCCAGCATAGGCTCACACTGCCTCCAGAGGGGGATTTCCTCCTTCTTCTGGATTGGGCTGTGAATAAATACATATATTCTGTGAAGCTAATTCTGGTTTTATTGGAAACAGAAACTAATTTTGGGAGGAGTCTACATGTCACATTTAACACTTTAAATATTACATATTGATATAGTATAGCTGGATGAATTTTGTTACATTACAAAATACCTTATGGATGTATTTGGGAAATGACAGAGGTTATTTAGTTAAAAGGCTACTATATATGGGAAATTGATCATCCTCCGCTGTAGGTCAATAACTCCTATTTCTTTCTACTGGAAAGGAATGCTTAAATAAACATAAAAGTCCTGCTAAATCTTACATAATTTTGGAAGAACTCTCCAGGGACCTTATAAATGTGGATTTTCCCTCCCAGCCTTAACTCATCGTGATGTGATTACTTATTCTCACTGTACATTCAGCCTCTGAGTTATAGATGTACTTCCTCTTATCGTCGAAGCACAATGCCTATTTTTTCCATGGGTGAGATATATTAGCAGGCGATAACTTAATCTATATGATGTTGAACTACCATCTGAGATTGGATTTTAAAGATGTAAAGTAAACGCTAGATGAATGCCAACAAGAGCTGCTTATCTCATTCATTTAAAGCCTTTTTAGAGCATTCAATAAAATGGGTGTTTGTGCTAAAGCCATGAACGGAAGGTCAATTTTCTTGTTTATATGCCACAATAAACATAAAAAAATAGAAAGCCCCCAAATTGTCTCCTGCAGACAAAACAAGCACATGAGAAAAAGCTCATTTGCGTTATTTCTTGCTAGTAATTACATGAATGTCGTGGATTCTTGAAGCAAAGCAAAACGTATCTTGATATGTGTATGCTGAAATGTTTTGAAGTTGTTGTTGGTGATTACAGTGAATTTTCAAAGCACAACCAGAAAAAAAATCCCTCTGTAATCTCATGGAGTGAGTCATATAGCATCAAATACGACTCTGATTCTAATAAGTGAAAAAATTGAAGCTTCGTTTTCCTCACTCTGCAGTAAACAAAAGGAAAGTAAATTGCTTCGGCTACGCAGAAAATAGTAGCGTCGATAGAGGATTTGTTTAAATCAGAGAATGTGTTCACTTAACTAAATGTCATTGTGGGGGTACAGAACCAACTCCAGTTGCATTAACAATTAGTTTTGGCCCAGAGCCTGGCACACACATTTTGTGGTTTTTTTTTTTCCATTGGTAGGGGTGACTAGATTTCTGTGTTCCATTCCTCTGTTGTTTCAGATTTTTTTTTCTCTGAAGCATTTTAGTTCTAGTTGAATTCAAGAGAAATCCTTATAAAAAGTCCGAATTGGAGCATGCTGCAGATTTCTGGTAGCACCATTTCTCAAGCAGATGTTCAAAAAGGTCTTTGTGATTGACAAATATCACTCTACTTCTTATTTACTGTGTGCTACTTTCTCATGGGCTTGAAGGGGGAGAGAACCTAGGTTTCATTTGATCCCTTAAGTTCCGGATGTTCCTGATATTTGAATTATTATTTTTAGTATATAAAACATGTACATGCTGCCTTTCTGCCCAAATAGGGTCCCCAATGTGGGGACTGCAACCATGAAAAAAAAATCACTGCTCAGGATATAATTGAATGTTATCACTAGAGCAGTACATCTAGATGTGTCTTTCCCCAAAGAACTCTGAAATATATATATATACTTAGGAGATGTCTTGAGAGTAGACAGGGAAAATCTCAGAGTCAGACTGAACATAATTTCAAATCCACTGCAGAACCTACTGCGGTTGATGATGGCCAAAAAGGTAGTTTTGTTCATCATCTCCATTTTGTCTGTTGAGGACCATGCTGTTCTGCATTTTTAATGTCTGAAACTAGCCCAATCTCACCAAATTTCAGAATCTAAGTAGAATAATCCCTTGTTGGTACTTGAATGGCAGGCCACCAAGGAAATCCAAGCAGAGACGGGCAACCACAAATCACAGTTTGACCGTTGCCTTGAAAATCCTACATTGACACAAATCAACTGTGACTTGATGCTTTCCACCACCAAATGGGACATTGGCATTCAAGTACCTAGAAAGGCAGAGTATCTTCAAAAGTCAACTTAGACCAATGGCTTAACCATTTACTAATAAAAGTTATCTGCATTAACAGGAGGGGGGGATCTGAAACGTCTTTGTGAAGAGTTGTGATGAATAAAGCTGTGCTGATGTTACATGAGGATGAAGAAGTGATCCTTGAAGACTCATGACAAACTGTCCATGGTGTCTCCAAGGTAACTTCTAAAGAATTAGCTTCTGCATCTCCTGGAAGACCCAGGAAAAAGTTGTGAGACAGAAGACACTGGAAGAAATTAGAAAATTCAGTCAGCTGGCCTGATGTGTCCATCCGTGTGAAGGGAATTGGAGCAAATGATGCTGTTATCTCTTTACTGCACTGAGAATGACCAAAATGAGATTGAAGGAGAAGTGGAATGGGAAGTATTTCCTCAAATGGACATGAGGAGGAATCTTAGCGGGCTCTGGTGTGATCTGTTGTTCAAATACACAAAATCACAGGGAAGAAGTAGGTTCAAATGTTTGTCATTACTAATAAGTAGTTCTAGTTAAAGAAAGGTTGGATTATATCATTTGCTCAGTTCTGGTTTGTAAAACAGGATTGCTGTATTTTAAGTCAGCAGTTGTCAACTCCAAACTGGGAGGAGGGATTGTGCATTACAATAGTATCCATCCCTTTTTGAATTTTAAATGCCTGATTAGATCATCTAACTTGCACAATTGTCGGCTGATATCAAAGTTGCTACGGGGAAGGCTAGCAAGTAGACAAGAGTTAAGGCAATTTTAAGAACTCCTGCATAGTATGGAATTTATCATTCTTGGTTCAAGACAAGTTTCTGGACAACAACTGCTGTAACTGTGTTGGTTGATGGCTGTTAGTTTAGCAGAGTGAATATGGCCTTCTGTTACCTCCATATCTTTTCTTTGTCATTCACATTGTATATCATCAGATCTTATTTTAGATCTTTTGACAAGAATGAGGGTTAGGTATAAACCTCCTGGAGTTATGTAACAAATGAGACCAAAAATAGCTTAGCACTCCAAGAGCACTCTAGCAAAAATCCTAAATATTGGTACAATTCCAAATCAAGCCAAGGAGAGTTCCTTCATCCATAATGTGGAGAAAATTCAGTATTGACTGTAGATAGAAACATGGCATGTTTAGACATTACTATGTGTATAGACGTTACTATAGAGTACCAATGACAACAAATTACTTTGATGCATTACAGATATCCTGATACGACTTTTATACTTTCTTTTAAACATTGATATGCATTATCATCAGATTTGGTTTGACTATTTTTGTTGCTATCAGATGAGATTCTTTTTAGTTTTAAAATGTCTTAAATTCCAGTTCTATAACATTGCTCATAGCATTTATAAACAATTGACACCAAAGTAATGGTGAAAATGTGTGAATTCTGTTGGGGGGAAAAATGGTATCCTGAAAGGAGATTAAGTGCCCCATCCAAACATGGATGGAGTGAATCTGCTTTTGGGAGTGGTGCCCTGCTACGCCAGAGATCTCACTGTCCATGAGGCACTTGCCTCGGTGGAGGGGTGATCCTGCCAGCATAAGGCTGCTGTCCCCCCACCCCAGCACTGAAAGTCAGTGCTGGATGCTGAGCCAGCAGGGCCCCTACCGCCTCCGCCACAGTGAGAGCAGGTCATGGCCATGGCCAGAGAAAGAGCCAAACTTAGCCATCTCCCTTCTGACATTACACTGGTGGGCTGCAGTTGGGACTTAAGCTACCCTTATTGGACACAAAGGTCAATTGTGGCCCATAGAGTCTTCCTGGCAGCAGGGAGACTCTTGCACTTTGCCAGCCTCCCCATACTGCCAGGAAGCTTCTATTGGAGCAGCAGGGCAGTGTCACCATGGCACCGCAGCCCACTGCCTCCCATTTGGATGGGGCTGTGAGACTGTCTGCCAACTGAATTCAAAATCTGTTGCACTTTTCAGAGTGCTCTTATGATGTCCATGGATCAGCACCAGGGACAGCACCATTTCAACAATTGCTGCCAGATTCCCCAGTGAGGCTCCTATACTACTGAATTTTCAAACTTTGATGGCCCAATGCTCTTTTTTTTTCTCCTAAGGTTTCACTAGCTCCTCTCTGTCTGATTTGATCTGAGTATGTCATTTTATCTCCTCGTTTCTTTTTATCTGGAGTGGTTTCGTTTGAACTACATGCTCTATTATCGGAGTGATTTGGGATCCTTTTTAAACTATTGTATGTTGCCTCAGGCTGTTTATTTAATGTATTCATTACATTGCTTTTATTCACTCATGGAACCCAAGACGGTGTGCATGGAGTGATTTCCTCTGAGGCTTTCTCCCAGGAAGTGCCATGACTTAAACCTGCTTAGTCTCAGAGCACGCCCTGAGTTCACTTTGGTGGAGATTATAGGCTCATGATGTTTGTAATAAGTGCACACAGATTCTTTTTAAAAGGGATAAACAAAATCAAAGTGGGGATATTCAAACTGAACCCCTTTCAAAATTCAGGTCTTTTCATTTGGAGAGCCAGTGTGTTGGATTCGGATCTTGAGTCACCTACATCTGAATCCCCCACTTTGCCTAGAAGTTCACTGGGTGACCTTGGGCCAGTTACTATCCCTCAGCCTATCCCACCTCACAGGGTTGTTGCTGTGAGGATAAGATGGAGTAGGGAAGAATGATGTAATAAATTCCTTAGGGCTTCCATTGGGGGGAAAAACAGAGTATGAAGTTCTAAACTCTCTCTCTCTCTCTCTCTCTCTCTCTCTCTCTCTCTCTCTCTCTCTCTCTCTCTCTCTCTGATGGGGTGGATCTTATCAATCCTTTCTAATGAATTGGATCTTTTGATTTCCTTCTACTAAGTTGCTTTTTTTTACTTTGTTTCATCAAGTTATCCCCTGAGAGAGAGAGAGAGAGAGAGAGAGGCTTCAGCAAAAGCATACTTTTTTTTCTAACAGAAGAAATCTTTCTCCATCATAAAATGATTCTCCCTTGAAGGAGGATGGGTGGAAGAAAATCTTAGGATCCAACTTAGTGAAACAGTGTCACAAGATGCAGTTCTGTGAGTTGACATTTAGTGCTACTTACAAATATGGAAATCTTGCCATTAAAAAAATATCCTTTTGCAGGGGATGAGGGTAGATCTGGTTGTTGTATATTGTTGTTGAAAGTGAGGAACTGAGAAAAAATAATTGCAAGGAAAGAAAATAGCTGACCTCATAAGCTAGATACTGCCAACATACATTTCTGCAGCCATGTATAGTGACTAAGGATGTAAAATCCATAGGGGAACATAATGGAATTGGGAGTTGGGGTTGGGGTTGGGGGGAGGCGAGAAAATGAAATATATGCAGTATTTACTAACCTATCAAACCAGTATTATCTTTACTGATTTAACAACATGAAATGTTTTATTTATAACCTATCATATAAAATTGTACCATTCAGCATGTCTGTCCTGACCTGGATATCCCAGGCTAGCCTGATCTTATCAGATCTAAGAAGCTAAGCCAGGTCTACCCTGGCAAGTATTGGATGGGAATCCTCTAAGGAATACCAGGGTCATGACCCAAAGGCAGGCAATGGCAGACTACCTCTGAATGTCTCTAGCCTTGAAAGTCTCACCAGGGATCACCATATGTCAGATGCGGCTTGATGGCAAAAATATCATAATATTTATGGAATTTAAATGTGTAAATGTCTTTATTTTCTACCGGAAAACATACATATCCCCAACACTTGAGAAACAGATGCAAACTGGTGCACCCTTTACTATCATATCATATGTATTTTTAATTATTTGCCATCTGGAAAACAAATTAAACGATACACAAAAGGAAGCACATTATTTGAACAAGAACGTTCTTATAGACACGGTAGTCAGAGTTGCCAGAATGTTTCGATATCACGCTCAACTTTCTAACATTGAAAACATAGAACTTTTAAACAATTTAATATTAGTATATACTTTATCGTATTTTAATTATTGCCAAAATTATTTACTCTCTAACAAAAAAAATATTTAAAATCTTTTCTATGTCTAGAGAGGTCCCGGTCCCACAGTGTATCCAAAATTCCCCAGGTTTTCTTTCCCACCCCCCCCCTTGGAACACCCACGGGTACTGAGACCATTCCTTCTTCCCTGCTGTGTAGTAACCAGCAGTGGCATATCTGCTTAGGGACAAGGGGTACCCCTTGTCCCCGGGCGCCACTGTTCTAGTCACGTGGGGGGCGCAAAATTGGCCTCCCATGTGACCAGGAAGTCCTGCTGTCTCATCGTTTTCACGTGCCTCGACCCCATCCCCAGGACTTCCTGCTGCCTCCAGGCGCCCTCAACCCCACCCTGGACTCCTCTCTCCCTTCCCCCTCGCCGGCTGGGCTCCCAGCTGGCAGCCTGCAGTCTGGGCTCCCAGCCAGCAGGGGGAGTCCATTGGGGGGAGGTGGGCACCCTAGCCCTTGCCCATGTCCATGGTGACATGGGCGGGTTCTAGGACAGTGGGTGTGGAGCCTGGGGCATCAGGGGCAGAGCTAGGGTGGTGGGGGTAGAGGCAGGCGGCAGAGCGTGGGGGGGCATCCTGGAGACAATTTGTCTCCGGGCGCCATTTACCCCTGGTACGCTTCTGGTAACCAGTAGGTTTTCTCCCCCACTGCTGCCTGCTCATTAGTCCTGACTGCCAATTTATAACCCCAGAGATAGACTGCAGCAGCTGGTGCCTTTGGAACTCTTGCTAGTAGTAGGAGGCACAGTATATAGAAAACCAATATAAGACTAATGTGTTAATTATAGTCCGTAACACTGTTATGGTATTTGTCTTTTTTATGCTGTACATTTGGAGTGATATGCTTTGTAAGACATGTTTTTTTTTACCCCAAAAGAAAAAAAGGAGGTTTTATTTTCAGTGCTATCCCAAACTGCCCATTTTTTCCATCTGAAAAAATGAAAAAAAGGCTTCATATTTGCCTCCAGAAGCATTTGACTCATTCTAAAAAAGAAAATATTTCACAGATGTTTCTTTTTGGTGTTTGGAACAATTAGAGATAGTGGCTGGGCGGGGAGAATTTCCCCCCAGCTCCCCCTCTTTCCCCTTGACCTTCACATTAACTGTGACCTGACTGGGTCTAACCCTGTGTTGTTGTTGTTGTTTTCAATCCCAAGGAGGCCTCAAAAATTATGGAACTCAGCTGGGCTGGTTTTTAAACACTTTGTGGGCTCATGTGTTCTGCTGGCCTTCAATGCAATAAAGATGGCTGATGATCAGCAATCCCAATAAACTGTGCGGCTGCACAGACACCACACAGTTCAGTTAGCCACTGGCAGGGGGAGCTCCTGTAGGCAGGTCAGTTCTGCACAGAGGTGGGAAACTTACACACGGTTCCCTACTGTGGTTAGATGGACTATTGCTGATGATGCATAATTAGAGTTGTCAGTCCCAGGTTGGGAAATACCTGGAGATTTTGGAGGTGGAGCTTCAGGAAGGCAAGGTTTGGGGAAGGGTATAATGTGAACAAGGCCACCTTCCATGCTGCCATTTTCTGTAGGGGAATTGATTTCTGTTACCTGGAGGTTGTCCCAGAGGATCTCCAGCCACAACTTGGAGGTTGATAACCCTACGTGCAGTCCTAATGCAGGGGAAACCAAGCAAGTGAATCTTGTACTGCATTGCTAAGAATGATTTGGCTGCTTGCTGACTTTCAATTGGATGGTCCTCAATTGGGGATCTCTCTCGCTTTAATCCGCTGTCTAATCGAACTGTATGATGTGGGCTATTTGATGCTGCCTGTTTAACAGGCTAGGAACGCTAAATGCCATTTATGGGGGAGGGGGGAATGTTTAGCTAGAAGGGAGCTGTAGCTGTCAGGGGCCTGCGAGACTCCATACAGAATGAATATCGATGGCTTGAGAGTCTCTGTTGAGCAGTTGCCATGGCTGTGATGAGGTGTGTTTTGTCCTTAAGCAAACTAGGCAAAAACAAACTTGAAGGTCCCCCCCGCCTCCACTCAATCTACATGATTTCGTTCTCTGCCATTTCTGTTTTGTTTTTCCAACAAGGAAGCAAATTTCATAAGCTCCATTGTGTGCCAACCGCTCTCTATTCACATTGAGGGATTTTGTTCTTTCTCTTGATGTTCCCAGCTGCTTGCTTCTAAAATCTTCCTTGTGTGGTTAGAACTTTATTTATATATTAAATGTTTAAACCGCCCACCCCCAGAGGGCTCTGGAAAACTTGGAGAAACTGCTTCCCTATGAATAACTTTTCTCATTCATCTGATTGTTGTCCATATCCCTTCCCCTCTCTCTACGGTTGGCTTAAAAACTGAATATTGTCAAAGTCAGTTCTGTTCTGCCTTGTCTTTTCATTTCTCTCTCTCTCTCTCTCCCTCTCTTTCTCTCTCTCTCTCTCACTCACACACACACACACACACACACCCTTTTAAGCAAGTTGTAAGGCTCTCAGGGTACCCCTGAAGGTAAACACTATCTCAGCCCTACATAACTTGCCTAGTTCTTGCTGGAGGTCTTTGGAGAGCCAGGCCTTGTTTGTTTATATAACAAGATCACATATGTTGTAATCAATAAAGGGGCATCTGGAAGTTAAAGAGCTCATAGCTTTTCTTTTCAATTCAAAGCTTAATAAGCCCTCTCTGTCATATAACAACTTCCAGTGTAGAATTTCCAGCTACCATCTATGCAGGGCTGAAGTCAGTATTTCTCACTAGATGGGGCTGCTAAGTTTTCAAGTGGTGAATAAAACACAAACACAAACACACACACACACACACACAAGCCAGTTTAATAGAAATGGTTGTATATCTATTGTCAAGTCCCGTTTTCCGTGCATAAAATGCCTGTTAGAAATATTCACATTGGATAGATCTTTGAAAGCATTCTTAAACCATTAGTAATTGCATTAAGATATCTCTTAACCATTCTGCCATGCTCACCTTTCTAGTAAAGACATGTCTCTCCTTCTCCCCTCCCCTAATTATAATCTTGCAATACCCACGTTCAGACAGGAATTGGAACTGAATGGTTCAAGTGGGTAGAAATTGAAGTGTTGCCACTTCTTGCAGGAAAAAAGAATGATTTTTTTACAGTTTATTTAATTTTAAACATTTGTATACCACCACCCCACTCAAAAAGAGTATCCAAAGTGACAAACATCAGTCATTTAAAATATTAAAATAGCATTTAGAATGCAGGTATGTTTATGTAAACTGCCCTCAATTAACAGCTCACTTATGCCAACTCCACCAAAGAATTTTGTAGGCAAGTGAGAAGCAAAGGTCTTTCCTCTGCAAAGTCTTGCTTGGCAGTCACTCTTCCAAGTACCAACCCTGCTTAACTTCCAAGATCTGATGAGACTGGGCTATCACATACCACCTTCCTACCATATAAATATTTAGCAATACAGTAAAAAAAGCAACATACAAACAAACCTGCTCGAGTCGACATTCTGACTGCAACATTCTGTACTGGTTCCAGCTTTCGGGCAATCTTCAAGGACAGCCCAATGAAGAGCATATTGCAGTGTTCTAATTTGATGTTACAACTGCAGTGGCAGGTTCATTGCAGATTAGAATTTTCCTATTCTAAATGCAAATTAATTTAAAAAAATCTTAAATGAGTCTAACCAAAGCATCAAGTAGATTCAGTGTACCCATTATCCCACAATGGTAACACTCTTGATTATATCATGAGGAGGACATAAAGATTGGTTGACCCAAGTCACGCTGCCCGTGAGTTCATAGAGGTGGTGATATTCCACCTAAGGGTGACTTGGTCTGTCCCTTATACAAAATGCAACATCAGCATTTGAGTGTTAACAGCAAAATGTTTGAATTTAGGCGAAAGAAAATTATTGTATTTAATCTCTGGTATTTTCTGGGTGATGACTGTTATCTTCAAGAAATAGATAACTGTGTGGGAACTTTGCCTTTGATGAAGATCACTGTTTTTGTTAATAATGTCTTCTATGTGTCCTCTGAAAACTGAGTTAATGCACACACCCCATCTTTTGCAACCAGACTTTCCCATATTCTGTGCATAAGCCAAATGGATCTGGCTTTGTCACTGTAATTTGTAAGGCTAACCCTCCTCCAAGGTTTAATAGTAGTCATTTTAGAAGCAGGTTAGGGTTTGATGGAGAAGAACTGGATCCATATTGGCAAAACGTGTGCAGAGATTTTGATAACAGCCAGTGAAATGAGAGCTGAATCCAAAAACCTAGGGTAAAGAGCATTTAGTCTTTGAAAAGCAAAAGGAGAAGGGAAGAAATTGTACTTTTTGACTGACTAGGAAAGAGAATTAAAATTTAGTACAGTTTCTATTGCGCATGAAGTTGCCTGGCACTGAATCTGAACATGTGGTTCGTTTGGATTGTCCATTCTGACTAGGGGTGGCAATTAACCCCCCCCCCCCCACACACACACACACAATCAAGTGGAACTGAGAATCAGTGGCAGGTTTAACTGATTTTTTTTGGTTCAGTTTTTTTAAAACACCTACAATTTCATACGAGGTGCATAAAGTCATGGGTATCGGCTTTGTTCGGCTTTCCTGAAAATTTTGCGGTTTTTTATTACTTGGACCCGAAATTTACCGAGCACAGTTGTTTGTGCTCTGTCCTAATTCTAACTGTCAGCTACTTTCCGGGATTACAAGTAGAGGGAAGTCTTTCCCAACATCTATTTCCTAAAACCTGCTAAGTAATAAAAGATTATTCTGCATGCATGATATTATAGACAGTAGTGATCATTTCTTTGCCATTTTCCCCAGATTTTCCCCCTCTGTGTGCGTGTGTGTGGCTTCTAGCTGTATATGGTCCATTGTCCCCAAAAGGTGAGGAAAATAATACTACTAGGTGACATCCCCATCCCCCCCCAACAACAACTTGCAGATTCAGGTAACTGCATTGTTAGGCAATCACATTCTCTTCCTCACTATATTTAATAGCAGAGAACTGGATCCATGCAGATAGATATTTCTGAACAATGGGACCCATCTCATATATGCTGTTGGTCTCTGCAGACTTTGGAGGGCAAGCAGATTTTCAGATAAAACCCTAATTGCTAAAGCCCCAGTAATTTGGGGATAATTCCCATCCCCAGAAAGCAAATAATGATTTTTTCAGGCATTGCCAAAAAAGAAGCCAGAATTTGGCAGCATGTTGGGATTACTATATCAATCCTAAATGACATTTGAACACTGAGAGCAGCTAGCATAAAGAGGCAAGGGGAGCAGCAGAAAGGAAGGAGCTCCATCAGTTTCAGTGGTGGGCAAGAGAGAAAGGGACCTGGGAGAAGGAGGAGCTGATGGTGGTGGTTGCAGGAGTGCCTGTTGAGGCAGGAAACCCAGTCTGCCTCTGATGAAAGAGCCAACAGTGATGGGGAACAGGGAGAATAGATTTTTCCCTTTCTTGAAACCCAGTGTAGTATAGTGGTTAAGAACTGTGGACTCTAGGTTTGATTCCCTACTCCTCCACATGAGTGGTGGACTCTAATCTGGTGAACTGGATTTGTTTCCCCACTCTGACCCAAGAAGCCAGCTGGATGACTTTGGGCTCATCACAATTCTTTCAGAACTCTCTCACCCCACCTACCTCCTTCGCCCCCTGCTTGTCCCCATTGCACCATTGCTGCTATTATTACTACTACTAGTAGTAATAGTAGTCATCACTAGTTTTGTTTATATGTGCAATCACCATTCACCAAGAATATGTGGCCAGTTTGTGTACAGGAGCACCTAAGATTAATGAAATTTTAGTGCTTCATTATTTCTAGGGTTACTCCTGCAGCTCTGTGCTGTAGTAACTCCCTGTTAGCTTCCAACTTGATGTTGAACCATTCACTTGTCAGAGTCCTTTTCCTTGCTCGCTTGGTCAGCAACTTTAAAAGTAGCAGGGCCATTAATACAAATTTCTGTAGCAGTCCTTTGAGTCATTCTTAGCAAAAGTTCTTTATGAGTGAGGTTTTCTAGCATTTCCAGTTTCCTGATGTGAAAATTTCATCATAATCCTGAATCTGTGTGTTAAGCCTGAATATCAATAACATGTGAAACAAAAAGAAAAGTACATCGGTCTCTCAGAGAGGGTGTGTTTTTTTTCTTGTGGATTACTCTGTAATTATATGAAAACAGTGCTACAATCCCAGGAAATCACTCCAATTCATGCCACATACATGCACGTTGTTAGGCTCAGATTGATTGAGTTTTAAAATATAGCCTTTTTGGTCCCCATTAATTATTTTCCCTCATTTCAAATTTTATCTGTGCCTGCTGCTCTGCTCAGCTACATTCCATTTGGAATACTTCTAAAGAGGCAGAAATAAGAGGAAGCAGAGAAAAGAGAATTTGCAGGGGTCCCTGTTGAGGCCGTTTGCTTTGTAATCACCTGCAGTTATGCACTACCTTGAAGAGGATTATGGATTTCAGCTTTGTTTTCCTTTGGGGTTGTGCCTTTTCTGGAGAAAACTTGACCACCGGCTAAGCTGATGCAGCTGAGAGTGGTAATTTGAACACAGCCAATAAGTGTGCTCTGATTCAGAAATCTGGCTTGCTCCATCATTAAATGTTTAAAAAGAACCAATTCAAATCCAGAATGTTCAGTTTGCAAAAAAAGTTCACATTGTGCAATGTGCCTCCTCTGTCAGTGGGAATTCAGGAGGCCTAAAGTGTTTGCACTTTCTGGCAGGCAGTTTCCAGTTCTGGCTCCTTCCGCACATGGAGAATAATGCACTTTCAAATTGCTTTCAGTGCTCTTTGAAGCTGTCCGGAATAGCAAAATCCACTTGCAAACAGTTGTGAAAGTGGTTTGAAAACGCATTATTCTGCATGTGCAGAAGGGGCCTCTGATTCCCTCATGGCCCCACATTATATAGTCACCAACTTTGGGCTGGGAAATTTCTGGAGATTTGGGGTTGGAGCCTGTGGAAGGAAGAGATTGGAGAGAGGAGAGACCTCAGTGGGGCATAATGCTATAAATTGCACCGTCTGAAGCAGCTGTTTTCTCTAGGGAAACATCCCTGTAGTCTGGAAATCAGTTGCAATTTTGGAATATCTTCAGGCCCAACAACTAGTCATGTGTGGCAATGTCATTTAGAACGACTAACTGACAATCCCATTGTGCCATTTCTTTGCTTAAAATCTTTCTCTTCCTGGTGTTACCATGTAGCCATAGATCCAAACCTCAGTCTTGAAGATGTGTGAGTGTTAAGCACCATCAAGTTGCTCCCGACTCAGGTTGGTTTGGTACCCATTTGTGTTAATTCACAACATATTTTTAGCCAGGGAGCAGTTGATTACTCATGGATTTCATCATTGCTTTGTTCCTGGTTTGATTGCATCCCTGAACTGTGGTTCATGAGATGCATGAGGGATGGCAGAGTTCCCTGTCTGATGTGCGATTAACATCCATCAATAAAACAATACAAAATAAGAACTGCTTCAGATCTTTACATGATTTTCTGTAGGTATTTGCTGAAATAGTCTCCCTTGCCCAGACATGCACTCTCTCTCTGTGTGTGTATTAGCTTGGCTCTGTTACAAGCTACATTTAAACCCTTCTCACAGTTGTAACGCTCACTCTTCTCATTCTTGCTGCCAAAAGTCACCTTCCCAATGGCTTTCATTTTTAGCTCAGATGCTGGCTGCATAGTTGATGTTTATATTTTCAACTTCAAGAAGTGTTTGACAGCCAATTGCTCGGAAATAGCTTCTATTTGGATTGCCAGAGTTGCCCATTATGTAGTCTTAAACAGAGCACTCACCTCTCATATGTTTGCACATGGCAATTTTGTGTTATGGCAGCATTATCTCTGTGCATTTGTTACCTATCCCAAATTGCTCTTTTCATCCATTCTATTACGGTTTATTTGATGATGCTATAAAGCACTGATGCATACTTGCCTTATCTATATTCCATCACTGGTGTTTGAGTATATATTTTCTTAAGCAGCTTTGAATTTACTATGCACAGCATCCTTTAACAACAGGAGAAGGGTAAGTGTAGAAAAGGAACAAGCAATTGGAGGCACTGTTGCCTAATGGTAAGGCACATGTTTGGTATGGAGAAAGTTCCAAATATTGGATATATTGGTTATTGTAGCAGAGTTGTGCACTGGAAATGTGCTGGGCCCATAACCCTGCTGGGTATATTGGTTAACATAGCAGAGTTTTACCCGTTCATTGAACCATGATGCTGAGTGCAGTAAAATCAGTCTTCCCAAGATGTGAGTTGCAAAAGGTAAAACTTACATTTGTTCAAGTAGATTCTGTTTACATTCTTGTTACAGTTGAAAGAAAGATAGCAATCCCAATCTAAATAATATACTGCCCTATACAAGTGGCCACCTATTGAAGCATCCTGAGAGAGCAAAATATGGGGTATTTGCTTCTACAGGAAAGACCTGTAGAAATGTCTGCTTTCATTCAAGTCCATGTGGAAAAAGAATAAAGAGCAATGGCTACTGAATCAGAAGAAGGAGGGGTCAGAGGGCAGCTCCCAGGTATAGACATAGAGAAGAACATCCCAAGAGATAACACTTATACATTTAGAGAGTTTTAGCACCCTCACAATGCTCAGGAATGTTGAGTTGCTGTCTCCAACACCAAGTTTAAGGGTCTCAGGTAGTTGGCAGTAAACTAAAGCAAAGCTTGTTGACAGTTGTGCAAGAGGAGTGCCCTGATTTATTCCTTGTTGAAGCTCCTGTCCCCAGCCCGGGTTTATTGGCTCATGCGGAAAGGGCTCTAGGGTTGGCAGAAATAGTGTAGGTTGTTGTGGTATAGGTCATATCTTTTCACAAATACCCAGAACATCTATGGATGTGCCACCTGGTGTGGGAATAGCCCAGCTATGTTCCAGTGGGAACCAAGGGTTTACACTTCAATGCTACTAAATGGACTGTTGGGTCCTGGAAGGAGACAGAAGACGGTAGATCATATTGGACTGAAGCTGCAATTGCAAATGAGGGGAAAAAATAACCTTACTTGGGAATAAATAAGCTGCTGCCTCTCCTGAATGCTAAAAGTGGTAAATGATCATTTAAATGGTGGGTCATTGATGAGCACATCCATCATCCTTCAGGTGTCAAAAAGCAACAGCAGCTCTAGGATAAACCCTTCTGACCACCAAATGGTTTTTCATCTATCTAGCTGAAACAGATGTCAGACACGGCAAATGAAAAAAAGCACAGGAAAGGTTCCCAGCACAAGGAAAGGTGTTACAATTATGGGAAGCACTGTTGTATATAAATGAACACAAGACACTGACATCTCTCAGTGTTTAGAAAGAGAGCTAAGGCTTCTTTGAATTCACAGGAAATTGGAAGAGGCCAGGAAGCTAAAAGGAGAAACCTGTGTCTCGGAGTTCATTAAACATGATCCGTCTCCAAAATAAGAGCCTTACCCAAGATGGCTTTCCTACCGAACCTTGAAATTCTTTGATAAAACATGTATCTGCATTACATAATAAGGCTTGGGGAGGTGACTGGAGTCAGCGATTTGCAAATGATCCCTGTAACCGTGTACAATGTCACTTAACCATTTAAAGAGAGAGGGAGAGAAAATGAATCCAAACGTGACATGTCTTCAGAAATATGGAGCCAGGTTTTTCTTTTTCACAACAAAAAACACAACTTTAAAATGCAGATTGTGTAATGTTCCTTGAAAGAAGAGCTGGGTAATTCCTTGGTAATTATACATAGATGAATTAATTATTCTCTAATGAGCTCAAATAGAAACATTTTGTGCTGCATTCTCCCCTTTTTTTCCTTAATTGAAAATATCCAAGAGCATAGTTCTAATGTGCTACACACACACATACACACACCCTTTCCCTGATACTGGTGGTGCTTCTGTTAATTATAGATGGAAGTTGGGCTTGCAGATCATATTAAAAATTGGAAACTTTTTTTTAAAAAATAAATTGCTTACACTTTCATGAAACCTTAAAACTCACCCTTTTGGGCATTTTCCCAGATCTCTCTGTACTGTTAGTAAATGTACATAGAAATGGAATTTTAATCAGAAACTAAGAAGTGGCAATTAATGAATGTTCTTTGTTACATTTCTTTTTATATTCATGTTTTGTTCTCTGCTTTTTTTGCTGTCGGTTCTGTACATTCATTTGCATTGTGCATGGATGTTACAAACTTTTGTGATAACTCTGACTCTGTTGAAACTTTTGCCTTTTTTTTTTCAATTTCTCCAGAATGCAGAACAGTATCACAGTCATCCTTTTATCCAACCATATGAACCAAACTCAATAGAAAATATCATTGTTTAAAGCTAAGGTTGCCAACCCCTAGGGATCTCCAGATAACAGGAATCAGTTCCCCTGGAGAAAATGGGTGCTTTACTGGGTAGGCTCTCTGGCAATATAATCTGCTGAGGTCTCTGTGCTCCCTAAATATCACCTTCCCTGTTCATCCCCAAATATTCAGGTATTTCCCAAGCTAGAGTTGGCAACCCTATTTAAAGTTTGGTAAACCAAAGGTCTGACTCTGCAGATGGCAGCTTCACCTGTCCATATTACAAAGGACAAGTGAAGTGAAGAGGTGGGGTTGGGTGGGTTAAGGTTTAGATTTTGGTAGGACTTGGTCAGAATCATTCTGTTCCTGTCGTTTAATATCTAAGTGGATCCCCTTCAAATGTTTGGAAGTCATTTTCATTGGTTTCAATGGGAAACCCATTTGGGTAGACCTTTTCCTCAGTCCAGTTGGGTTAGAATTCTTAAGAGTGTAGGACCTTCATCAGATTGCAGACAGTGATGAGAAAGTTTCTTTGTTTTAATTATAATAATCATAATTAAGTTTTGTCAAGTCACCATCATTTTATGGTGACCGCTCATGAGGTTTTTAAGACAAGAGATGAGTAGAGGTAGTTTGCCATTGCCTACCTCTGTATAGCAACTTGGATCTTCTTTGGTGGTTTCCCATCCACGTACTAACCAGAATTATGTTTTACAGGCCATTAAAAGTCTCTCTTAGAGAAGGTACATGGTGATGGGTGTTTCCTATGTTTTTCCCACCAGAATTCTGAAGCGAGGTGTAGTAAAGTCTTTTTAGATTTTGGTAGGACTTGGTCAGAATCATTCTTTAAAGGACTTGGTCAGAATCATAGCTTTAAAAAGGGCTTGGACAGATTTATGGAGAAGTCGATCTATGGCTACCAATCTTGATCCTCCTGGATGTCAGATTGCAAATGCCTTAGCAGACCAGGTGCTCGGGAGCAGCAGCAGCAGAAGGCCATTGCTTTCACATCCTGCATGCGAGCTCCCAAAGGCACCTGGTGGGCCATTGCGAGTAGCAGAGTGCTGGACTAGGTGGACTCTGGTCTGATCCAGCAGGCTAGTTCTTATGTTCTTATTTCTTAACAGAATGGTGAGAGATATTAAACTCAGAATGCATGAACATGCACAAGTACATATATTCCATATTTGAACCCTTGGATAGATTAATTCATTTCAGCACTTTTTTTCCCCCTTTCAGACAATGTGTAACTCAATTTGTTTCTGATATCCTCTGAGGTTCTGCCAGGTTTCCTTGGAGAAAATTAAATACTTCCAACAGTAGATCTTAGCAACATAAAGCTCTGGAGTGTGCTTTGCCTCTTTGACTGAATACGTCATACATTTTTAAATACACCCATGTCCACCTCCACTTTACATGTGAATGAGCACACTTAAGCATAGTTAGGTTCCACACTTTTAGATGAGAGGAGATCCAGAATTTCAGGTAAGGGTCTTCCTCACCTTGAGCTGGTATGCTCGCTCCCCCACCACATACTTATCACCACGTGTTCTTGAGTTTTCTGTGTCTGCATAAGCTGGTGGCATTTATGCATCCAAATGTGCAATTTAGCTTAACATTGAGGTTTGGATGTGCAATTTAGATCAGAGATCTTCATCCCGTAGGTTTTTGAAAGTGTTTAGTGAACTGTTGCTGTCATCTGGCTGATCCAGTACAGCTCTTCTGTTCAGTAATTGGTCTTGGAGTCGTGCCAGTATATAACAACTGAAATGGGTACTCGATGATAGTGTACCTAGCCTGTACTGCAAAATAATGAGTCTCTGGCTGAGCAGGGATTTGAACTGGAGACTTCCCAGCTCATATGCTTAACTATTACTTTACAGTGTCACTAGGACAGATATACCTTTGTTCCCCACCCCTTGCTTTTATCATCCTAAAGCTGGAACAATTTTGAGCATCACCCTTGGTTTACTTATTAATCATCTTTATATGTTGTTTATCCTGCAGAGAACTCAGGACAGCATATATGGGGCTGCTCCAATTGTTAACTTTAAAAAAATAGTGAAATATGGAGGAAAATGTGAAATGTGAAATGTGAAAATTGAAAACACTGGATAAGGAGCCAGTTTGGTGTACTAATTAACGTGTTCAACTAAGACCCAGGAGACTCTCGTTTCAATCCTCGTTCTGTCATAGAAGCTTTCTGGGTGATCTTGCGCCAGTCTCTCTCTTGCAACCTAACCTGCTTTACTGGGTTAAGGATGTAAGAAGAGCCATACTCAATCAGACCAAAGGTTCATGGGCAGCCCCATCCAAAGCTGGGCACAATAGGTTCAATGTCACTGTGCCCTGTCACCTTTAAGAGGGCTTTCCAGAGGTACAGGGAGCAAAAAAAGCTCCAAAACCACTCCACTGCCAGAAAGCTCCCTAAGAATTACAGGATTAATGCTCCCCGCAAGGGTTGCATTGGTCTGAGGGCCAGGATTATGCTCCCTTCCGGAACCCCTGGGAAGGAGCCAATAAATATTGACTCTGCCCCTGGGAATGCCCCCCCCCCTGCAGGCATCTATTAAAGATGCCAGTGCAGCCCTGCTGCAGTCCAGAATTTTGAATTTTGGCGTGGCAGGGCTGAGGGGCAGGTGGTTGCTTGTGTATCTGCTTTCTCTGTCAGGGTAAGTACTCCGGGGAAGGATAACATCATTGAACTGCTTGGAGAAATAGCAGGTCAAGCATGTAACCACCAGCAAATAACTTTTTGCCACAGCTTTCCCTATTTTTTGTCTCTCAGCACTGTTCCCAAAGTCTGGAAAAAAAAGTGAGGAGGATAGAAACAAGTGGCATGGAAATCCCTTCAAATGAAGGGGAAACAATCACCAGAGTTGCTAAAAATCCAATTAAAAATATAAGGGAAACCAAAATATAACCACTTGCGGGGGGTGGGGAAGCAGGAGGGCTTCTGAGGCCCATGGAGCAGTGACACCAAGGCACCACTGTTCCGGGTAGGGGATGGAATGTTGCCCACCAATGTAGAAACAGGACTCACTTTGTGTGTCCTGCTCGCCTATTGGAGGAGGGATCATCATTGGGAAATTCTATCCCTTAGCCTTTTATTATGAGTAGGATAGTATAATGTTATATAGATATAATATTGTATGTATTGTATTAGATAGTACAATAGATTAATGTTTTTGACATCTGTGAGAGCTTTGTCCACATGGCAATTAAATTCATTTCTTTCTCTCTCTCTCTCTCTCTTATTCATTATGACCCCACATAATTGTGAGCTTAATAATCTTTAACCTTGAGAGGAGCAAAAGGCTCTGAATCTTGGCAATCATTCTACATTTACATACAAATTTTATAGAACTGAAGGAATGCTTCATGGGGACAAACTTGCAACTCCAATGTCCAAAGGAGCAGCAGTGGCGTAGGAGGTTAAGAGCTTGTGTATCTAATCTGGAGGAACTGGGTTTGATTCCCAGCTCTGCCGCCTGAGCTGTGGAGGCTTATCTGGGGAATTCAGATTAGCCTGTACACTCCACACATGCCAGCTGGGTGACCTTGGGCTAGTCACAGCTCTTCTGAGCTCTCTCAGCCCCACCCACCTCACAGGGTGTTTGTTGTGAGGGGGGAAGGGCAAGGAGATTGTAAGCCCCTTTGAGTCTCCTGCAGGAGAGAAAGGAGGAATATAAATCCAAACTCTTCTTCTTCTTCTTCTTCTTCTTTACGTATAGTTTTCTTTTTAGCTCTCCTCACCCTCCTTGCTGTGGAAAAATTGAGAATAGATTTGGAAACAATAGGGGTGCCAAGCGTAGAACTGATTTGCTTTTTTTTTGATGGGGTTGCCTCTAGTAATGTTGCTGAATTAAGGCTAAATGTCGTATGAATGGTTTGCAGATAATGAGCTTTGAGTATAGCCAGATGGTAGAAAGAAGAACATGGGTTTTTAGTCAATAGCACATTTTTAATTTACTTTAAAATTGAGAAAGATGATGATTGTTTTATATTAGTATAAGGGGAGAAGGAGAGCCAGTGAAATACGGTGATTTGAGTAGTCTTTTTCAAATACGCTGTTTACACAAGCTGGGAGCTTTCCAGTCTGTATTGGGAGCATGATATGTTCTGTGAGCATTTTATATTGGGCAGCCTGTTGATTTTCCATGCAGGCACAGTTTTTATTTATGCAAACCAGAATCTTGTGATGTGGATTTTCTTTGTTTTGATGTGCTGTTAAAACCTAGATTTTTATGCTGTAAAAAAGATATCAGTGCTGTTTGAGCACAAATGTTTTGCGTGGAGTTATGGTCAGCCACGTCCTCTTCTGAAACTCTGATCTGCATAGTTGCTGCACTAGCAGTGCAGTTTTTCAGTGCAGCAAAGTTTTTCTCCCCCCAGTGAATGCTTTTTGCAAATTACAATTGTTAGGGGCTATGGCTGAGTGACAGAGCATCTGCTACATTCATTAGGCAAAATGTAGCCAAAATGATGACCATTTAAGTCCTAATAAAATGGGAGTGTTAAGGATGCCCTTTAATCTCTTTCAGATGTTTTATTGGTTGGGTACAGAGGGATGGAAGAGTCCCATGATGCATAGTAGTAAACTGCAGTACCGCACTCAAAGCTCTGCTCACAGCCTGAGTTCAATTGTGAAGGATGTCAGTTTCAGGTAGTTGGCTAAAGGTTGACTCAACCTTCTGTCCTTCTGAGGTTGATAAAATGAGTACCCAGCTTGATGTGGGTAAAGTGTGGATGACTGGGGAAGGCGATTTCCCCAAATGCAAACCACCCCATAAACATAGTCTACCTAGTAAACATTATGATGTGATGTCACCCCAGGGGTCAGTAATGACCTGATGCTTGCACCTTTACCTTTAGAGAGGAAAGGGAGTTCCTATTCAGTTATATCTTTATGCCCTATTTAAAATGAATAAACACATTTTAATACCCTTTGAAGATGAGATACTTCCAAAATCCCCAACACTTGATGTATCCTCCAGATTTTGGATTTTAAAATTATATAGTCCTCACCTGTTTGTATCATTGGTTCATTTTTTATTTCCAATTTTATGCAAAACTGCATATGTGCTGGATTCAGAATTTGGGCTACCTCAGCCAGCTAGATTCTGGATCTGGTAATTTAACAGAGTGCACAAACGCTATTGTGTGTACCAAAGCCCATCTAATCTGTGTGTGTTCCAGGGGAAAAAAAGAAAAAAAAACCTTCTATCTATTCAAACTGATGTACTTCATTTATTGTAAGAGCTCCGTTTCTGAATAGGATGAAGTAAATATAGTTTACTAATCTAGTCTGACTAGGATGGAAGGAGATACAGGATTTTCTTCTTGCTTTCTTTGTTACAAGGTGGGGAAGCAGTGGGAGGGAAGGTATGAAAAGGTGGAAGGAACAACTTACACATCAACGGAAGAGTGTCAGAGCAGTAGAGAATGGATGCCTATTGCCTTGACCCATCTGTCTCTCTGACTCTCTAGTCAAGACCCTCTTTGAAATCCAGACAGCACAACATCCTTCTTCCAACACTCTTTGCCACAACTGTCCTCTCTTACAGTTAGATTGTGTTATTCTTAGAGTGCTCTAAGAGTGATTAACAATGATTAATAATAATTCTCACAAGTCTTACATGATACCTAGGATGACTGGCATAATAAGTTGTGATGATGTACAAGAAGCTGACTTATTTTGAATGAAAACTTCCCTGTCTGGTAGCTTGTTTTTTTTTGTAAAACATTGTTTCAGGAGTAGCCTTTTGGAAATGACCCCCCCCCCCATTATTGTTCAATTAAATAACTGAGTCAAACTCAAGGATCTTTTATCAGTGCTGCCAATTATGCTAAATTAGCGTGATTTAGATTTGCTGAATTCACTGCAGTCTTCCTTAAAGCCCCCACTGCTTTCAAGAAACCAACCAGAAAGAAAACCCAAAGTATGGAAATAAATCAGTGGATTAAAATGAAAATTGTGTCTTAAATACCTCATTCTCTCTTTGATGTCCTCATTTAGGATGTTCAGTGCTTTTGTTCATTTGGGGGTGATAACAGATCAGAAGGCATTTACACTATGGATGAGGGGGTTTATATATATATATATATATATATATAAAACAGCTGTTTTATAAAAATAGCAGTGTCTAATTATACCTATGATTACATTTAATTTTGATTAGTATGCATGCAAATTCTTCCTATCCTGGTGTGTTTCAAGCTGATATGGATCCTTAAAGCCTGGATGAAAGCACAAATGCAGAAGAGGAACATGTGGCAAAGCCCATATGAAAAGAAAATGGGTAAACACTGCATTTTTTTAAAAAAAAACCACTAAAATGCTTATTTCTCATTTCAGCTACACACAGATTTGGATCCTGGGATCAGTAAGATCAAGTACATCCTATCGGGTGATGGAGCTGGGACTATCTTTGTGATCAATGACAAGACAGGTGACATCCATGCAATGAAAAGGCTAGACCGGGAAGAAAAAGCTGAATATACACTAACGGCTCAAGCAGTTGATAGGGATACAAACAAACCCCTGGAGCCTCCTTCAGAATTCATCATAAAGGTTCAAGACATCAATGACAATGCACCAGAGTTTGTTGAAGGTCCCTACCATGCAACTGTTCCAGAAATGTCCATTGTGGGTATGTATGCAAGACCAAGTATTGTTGCAAGCCCCAATTTAAATAATGGTCAGCATCCTTAGAGCAAACTGTCACTCAACCAAAAGATCCATTTGTTTCTTTCACTCCTAACTTTAATTTGACCTTGACCTAGATGGCTGTCAGATCTTGGAAGCTAAGCAAGTATCAACTTTGGTTAGTATGTGGAAGGGACCACCAAGGAAGCCCAGAATCACTACACAGAGGCAGGCAATGGCAAACCACCTCTGTTCATGTCTTGCCTGGAAAACACCTTGAGGGGGTCACCATAAGTCAGCTGCAACTTGATGACACTTTACACACATACCTCTCATTTGCACACATACCTCCCTTGGTTTCAGCCACTCTGAATTATCAACTACTATCCTCCCCCCCAACAATATTTTCAGTGGGCTACATTTGTATTCCAATTGTGGCCTTGTGGTTCGAAAGTTGTCGCTGAGACAGATTTATCAAGATTTGTTCCAACACGCCACTTTAATCCTATTGGTATCTTGTTATCTTGCGGGTCCTTAATTGTCTCTTTGTGTGCAGTCTTCTTCCACAGATGTGCCACTTGTGATATGCGGCTACATATTTATTTCCCTTTGTACTGATAATTAGCCTGAAAAGTTAAAAGCAGTGATGTTGTATCGGGGGATGGATGGTGAGAACCTTGAACAAGTTTAACGAATTAGCCATTTGATCAGAGAAGAGACAAAGCAGAAAGGTAGAAGAAAGTTCCTTGAAAAGAAAGAGAGAAATAAAATAAGGTGTTGGTCATTGATTTATTTAAACATCAGTAGGGTGAAGCCCATATTTCATGGTTTTCTGATAGGTTGCCAGTTCCAGGTTGGGAAATGCCTGGAGATTTTGGGAGTGTAGCCAAAGGAAAATTGGGTTTGGGGAAAGAAGGGGATGGATTTCAGCATTTTGCTGACTGTAAATCAAAGGGATGGGGAAAGTGTGCTAATATTGTGGGAACCACATAGTTTCTTAAAAGCATGAATAGCTTCTCATGTTCCTACAGTATAGGCAACTACAATATTTGCATGTCTGAACCAAGCAGGGTTCCCATTCCCTTGCCCACTGCCAATCTGAGCTGTGGCAGGAGAAAAAAGGGGACTATATGCCACTCCCAGGGGTTTTTTTTAAAATGACATCTATGAATGGCTAGAAACTCTCTGTCGTTACCAGACATAAGGTGATTCTGCAACTGGCAGTATCCCTGCCCACAATTCCCCTGCTGTTTGTTGTGCATTTGCATCAATATTTCCAAGGGACATCTCCAGTTTTGAAAGCAATGCCATTGTACAAACGCATATTCTAGGGTTGCCCGCATCTGCGAAGAAAAACATCTTTTAAATCCCCCTTCCCTTTTTATTTGCCGAAAAGTATCTGATGCCAACAACAACAAAAAAATCTAGATTTTGTTTTCAGCTTAGGCTAATGTGGGTCAAGTCAATTTCAGCTGAAGGCCAACAAGGATTCCCTCAACCATCCTTTTTAAAAAGCTCCAATTCAGCTAGGGGCAGTGTAGCCACTGCATCATCTGATCTGTTGCTCTGTTGGTCTCACGGAACACAAAGGAGAAAAAAGGGGCTGCCTGTGGCAGCGTGAGAAAGAAGAAGCGATAGAGGTCAGTAGCACTTGGTTATTTACAGTGTAATATTGTGCAGGGTTACTCTGGCCTGGGCCTATTGAAAACAATTTAGACTTGGAGCAACTCTGAATAGGATTGTACCATCAGTCACTTAAAATGCTAGCATTCTGCCTTTCCCTCGACCAAGTTAACACTGAAGTATGGCAGTTGGCCTGGCTGGAGAGGTTGACCTTTCAAGAGAAAGAAAAATGATCCCGTTTCTCAAATAAAGAAGAAGAGTTGGTTTTTATACCCCACTTTCCCCTACATTTGAGGAGTCTCAAAGCGACTTACCATCACCTTCCTTCCCTCTCTCCAAAACAGACACCTTGTGAGGTAGGTAGGGCTGAGAGGGTTCTGAGAGAACTGTGACTAGCCCATGGTCAACAATCAGATTGCATATGTAGGTCTGGGGAAACAAACCCAGTTCACCAGGTAAGAGACCACTGCTCTTAACCGCAACACCACGCTGGCTTGAAATGAGGAGATCTGAAACTTGTCATGGAACTGATACCATTGATAACTGGGACAGATCAAATTGAGATTAAAAGGACCTTTTAAAAAAGTTAGCAGTGCTGGCTGGGGCAGTGTCACGTTTAAGAGGCCCCAAAGCATTACCCCACCCCTCAAAAATCTGAATAGTATTTAGCTTCTTTATTATTTAGAGATCCTCAAAAATCTCTAAACTGTAATTTATTGTGTTTCTTTGTAAATCCAGCTCTATTAGGAAAGGCTTCTAAAAATGTGCTAGATTAACAATGCAATCCTAAATAGAGTTGCACCCTTCAAAGTCCATTGATTTAGGATTGCATAGTAAGCTGCCCTTAACTAGCTGGAGAGTTTTGGAACAAGCGCACATGATTCACCAAAGTGAACCTGAGAACAATGCGCCTTTTTTTTTTAGTAATTTCTACAAAGCTGTCAAAGGGAGACACTTGTAAATGTTTACTGGAAGAAGTGCCCAGCCACTTACAAAGCACTGCTGCGTCTTATCAGAGTTCGGAAAACAATAGACTTCTGTATTTCAGTTTTGAAGCAGAACTGCAGCTGTATACGTTGATGCAAGAGGCCGGAGCTGTCATTTTGCTGACAGACTGTAGGCTGAGTTGTACAAAGCCACCTTCTATTCTCAGCGGAGTGGGCCTGGGAGCATTGACGGTGCGGAGATTGGGCTGGCTTGTCAATTAGAGCCCCTTCTGAGGCTTTATGTCTTTGTTCCTTGAAATTGCTTCTGTTGAAATGGACATGAGAGTTCTCTGCCACAGGAATGGCCTCCTGTGACCCAAGCATGAGTTTAATATGTTCGGCTCTTTAATTATGCAGCAAGGCAAACACAGGGAAGACCTCGGGATCACTGTATTTGCTTAGCTAACTCCTTAACAGAAGTCTGGAAAGGCTCACGTGAACCAGCTAAATTCAAATCCAGTATCACCTTAGAAACTAAAAATTTTTTTGGGGGGGGTCTAAGCTTTCAAGAGACAAAGCTCCCTTAGCTTCTAAGGGAGATCTGAGTCTTTTTATCCAGGTCAGAAGATGAGAGGGGTGTTGTTAAGAGTGCTTATAAAGAATACAGAGGTACAGTGCATATTCTTTACAACACCTCTTTCATTTTCTGACTTGGAGAAAAAGGCTAGATCTCCATTTCTACTCGTGTTCAATGATGGGAACTTTGACTCTGGAGAGGTTATAATCTGAAATTCTTTTTTTTCTGGTCTCAAAAGGGCTACTGGTCTTTGAAACTACTACTTTCTGAAACTATCTTCATGCGAAACAGTGTGCTTGGAGGTATGATAAAGAATGGGGGAAATGCCAATGGATGTATGAATATTGGCCCCATCCAAATATTGGCCCCATTACACCGGCAGCAGGGGCTTTGGCCTTATGCCACTTTTTCGATGGTGTAAGTCCATTAAGATGAATGGGGGCTTTCCCATTGGCAGGTACACTTTTGTGTGTTTATACTTTGTACCCTTCCCATTCTCTTAGGATCTGTGGGCTTGTGTGGCCACGGGGCTATGTCATGGCATTTGGCCTTGGGATGGGGTTGCCCATTGGTAAGAATCAGGATTCAAACATCTGTATACCTAAGATGTTTTGGAGGGGTTGCTATGGCTCAATGGAAGTACATCTACTTTGCATTTAGAAGGTTCCAGGCTGTCATTGCAATTTCAAGTTAAAAGTATCAGGTGGAAGGACCTCTGCATGAGAATTTGGACAGCTGTTGCCTCCTGAGTGGACAATATTAACCTAGATCAGGGGTCAGCAACCTTTACCACCCAAAGAGCCATTTGGACCCGTTTTCCATGGCCCTGAAGATCTACCAAGCCGGAGAGGCGGCTCTGCATGGAGCTGCCTCCACTGGCCCCTCCACTCACCTTTCCTGGAGGGACACGCCTATGACCCTCCAACCTCCAGGCCATGCAGAGCTGCAGTATAAGGCTGAAAGAGCCACATGCAGCTCCGGAGCTGTGGGTTGCATACCCCTGCCTTAAACCTAACCTTAACGTATTATTTTTATTTAATTTTTTCAGTCATAAATTGTTCCCAAAATTGTAACAAAAACCCCAAACCTAAAAATGACCGTAGCTTTATTCTCGGACTGCGCTCTAGAACTCAATGTAACACTAAGGCATGCCTGAGCTTCTGCCCTTGCCTTAACCCTAACTTATTTTTATTTAATGTTTTCAGTCATAAATTGTTCCCAAAATTGTTATAAAACCCGAAACCTAAAACTGACCATAGCCCTTTTCTCAGATTGTGCCCTAGAACTCAATGTAACACTAAGGCACACCTGAGCTTCTGCCCTTGCCTTAACCCTAACCCTAATTTATTATTTTTATTTAATTTTTTCAGTCATAAATTGTTACCAAAATTGTAACAAAAACCCGAAACCTAAAACTCACCATAGTGCTATTCTTGGACTGCGCCCTACAACTCAACGTAACACTAAAACAAGCCTGAGCCCCTACTTTTGCCTTAAACCAGGGGTCAGCAACCTTTACCACTCAAAGAACCATTTGGACCTGTTTTCCACAGCCCCGAAGATCTACTGAGCTGGAGCCTCCAGTTTGGTCCCTCCACTCACCTTTCGTGGAGGGACCCTCCAACCTCCAGGGCATGCGGAACCGCAGTATAAGGCTGAAAGAGCCGCATGCGGCTCCAGAGCCATGGGTTGCAGACTCCTGACCTAGATAGACCATTGGTCTGACCCAATATTAGTGTCATGTGTGTTCATGACAAACCACTTCTAAAAGAGAAGGGGGTTTCAAAAGGAGCTTGTGGTATGAGAACATGAAAGTGAACTTGCAAGTAGGGATGAGTTTAGATTTATCATGCTCAGTGTTTTGACCTGAATTTTGTTTTTACCTTTTAAAAATTCGGTTTAGCTTATTGCAGTTTTAATGTAATAGCAATAATATGCCTAAGCCATTTGTTGAGGCTCAGGGTCAGTGAAAAAGAATGAATACATTTTACAGGAAACATTTGGTACGAGGTCTTAGAACATAAGCAAAATACCCTCTTACATGGACTTAACACTTTTAATTGCTCTCTAACTGCAAGATACAAGAATTTTGGCACTAATAATTTCATTAGTACCAAAAAGCAAATATGAAATTACAAATTCAGATGAGACTACAAAGGCTCCAGCAAAATAAATCGAGACCCTGCAAGGTAATAACACATGCAGAATCGATGATACAGCATCATTCCATCATAGACATACCCTTTACAATCAGGGAAATTGCTTAAATATGCCACACCTTCTCAAAAAATTGATGATAGTCCATTAAGGCCCCTTTCACACATGCAAAATAATGCACTTTCAATCCACTTTCACAATTGTTTGCAAGTGGATTTTGCTATTCCACCCAGCTGCAAAGTTCATTGAAAGTGGACTGAAAGTGCATTATTCTGCATGTGCAGGAGGGGCCTACATCTTGCCAAAGCCTAAACTTTTTGCTATCTAGGGACAGTTAAAAAAATAAAAAGAAAGAAAGATCCTCTGAAGATGCCAGCCACAGATGCAGGCGAAACGTCAGGAGAGAATGCTGCTAGAACACGGCCATACAGCCCGGAAACCACACAGCACCCCAAAAATAAAGAAAGCTATTTAGCTGGTCAGTTTATCCAACAAGGAGTTAATCCATAGTATTACAAGGAATCTTTTGAAAATTGTTCCTGTGATTCTATGTTCTAGCACCATTTTCTATTTCATTGTACCAAATATTTCTTGCAAAACATATACCTCCCCTCCCCTTTAGTACATCAATAAATCAGCAGTATATATTTGGCATACATACAAATGTGTTAGGCATAGAAACAGTTAAAGTTGCATGCACAACACAAAAAAATCTACAAAGCAGTAACACTCAGAAGACTGAACCTGTTAACAACATAGCATATATATATATGTAGGCGGGTTTGCACATCACTGAATATTGTGCTGCTATTTCACTATTATAACCGTTCACTTTGTGATTATTTTGTCCATACAGGAGAATCCAGGAGGTGAATGATTACAATAGCACAGTTATAGTACAGTATCCAGCGAAGTGTAGATCCAGCTATTTATTCATTCTTTATGACGGTGAATGATAATTGTGTAAAAAAACACTTTACTCTTTGCATTTTCTTCCCAGTGAAACTTTTCTAAGATCTTCTGTTTCCACCCTAACACAAGGAAGAAAGTTAAAAATGATTGATTTTTACCCTTCTTTCCTTGTGAGCCCCGTTTTAGAGCAGCTGTTTTTAAGCAGTGTGTCTATGCCATTCAGTCCAAACAGTCAATTCTCGCTGTTAACCTTTGATGTAGAAAAAAAAAAATCAGGACTAAGAGCCTGAAGCTGAGAATCTTACTGCTTTAGCAGTTTTCCTACAGCTGCCATGTCAACTTTTAGCCAACTGCGAGATAATGCACAAACACTCTTTGTTTTTTTTTAATAACTAAGGCTGATCAAAATGTGGGTTTTGATGAGAGGATACCAAGTGAGGTAGACACAAGGTTTGCTTGGAGGATGTTGCCAATTCAATCATTGTATGTCAGCTTAAAAGAGCTCCTATAGAGAATATGGAAAAGATCTTTGACATGTATGTGTTCACTACTTATCCCACATGTGTTTGCTTTGCATTGGATTTTTCCCACTATTTCTGTTTGCACAGGAATTCCCCTACTGTGAGGTATTCCTAGCCGAGCCAATCTGCCATTTTGCGCACCCCTGCTTCCTTATCCTTTCTAGGTAACCGCCATCTGGATGCTGCCTGCTGCCTTTTTGGGGTGGGGGGTGAGGTGGGGTGCCAGTGTGAAAAGAAGGGAAACACTTTTTTGATCCTTTTTGAATAGCAGGAAAACCTGCTGTGGTGTGGTTGTGGCAGGAAAGTGTAGAAGAGTGAGAGAACCCTAAGAAAGCTACACTCATACTGATTCCCTTTGCATTCCCTGCCAAGGGAGAACAAAGTTACATTTTGAGAGTTTTCAAAAACCATGGGGATGCTCTGATCTCAGAGACTGTGAGTTCCATAGAGGAGAAAACATGTGTGACCAAGAATCCAACCTGAATGGAATATACACTTAATGTGAAAGCGACCACAAGTGTGAAAATAGGCTTTGTCTGACTGCAAATCTTTAAAATCACTGTCACTCCTAACAAAGATAGATAAGTAGTCTGACTTGGCATATTTCAAATGGAGAATTGTTTGCTTAAAGATTGCCACCACTTTTGCATGGCTACTGGCATATCTGGGAAAAAAAACGACCCTTGAGCCCTGCAGACAGCCACCATTAGAGTGGATTCTCTAGGTGACCACCATTTTGTGCTGGTACGTGTGTGGGGGATTCTCTGGTGGGAGGATTCTTGGGTGGGAAGATTCTTGGGTGGGGGGATTCTCAGATGCATGGTTCACAGGGAAACAGCATTTCCTGTGCGAACCATGCTGCACCCTGACGCTGGCATCCCAGCGATCCCGAATGGCCCCTGCACCTGCCATGCAAATGTCAACACCGGCAACACGGGTTCATTTAACCTGTTTTTGTTGCCTGTGCAGAACAGGCCTTTACTAAGCTGCTAATATTTTTTTTTTCTTTTAGATACCATACAGGGGGTATTTGCTTTGCTATGTAATTCAAACACAGTGAGGTTTTCATATAGAAAAAGTCTCAATTCCACTGGGAAAAAAATCATTTCCCAGAGTACCGTTACAGTTCCGTATGCCCTAGTACCGGGGAGGACTTGTATATGCTGTGTCGTCCTTAAGGCGATGAAGATGTTGTACAAGCTATTTCATTTTTAGATAACTGCATAACGTTATATGTGAGATAGAGGTGAGTATATTAATCTCTCCAGTGCTCCACAAATAAAATGCCTCGTTTCATTGAGATCTCAGCAGTTTATTTGTGCAGTGCTGGTGGAGATTAATACCCTCACCTCTATCGCACACACAACTTTACACAGTTATCTGGAAATGAAATAACTTGTACAACATTTTCATCCTACATATCCAAGCGTGTCTCTGGTTCTGTCTCATGCAAAACTGTAACGTATCTTCAAGGAATAAGGGCTTCCTGTAGCGTATTGACCTTCCGTTGATGAAAAACCAAGTTCAAAGCAAGCGGCTTGTGAAAGAAGCAGACAGGGAGATTGTTTTCAGGAAGCTGCAATGAGATCGTATATGTCAGTAAAATATGTTGCTGCTTTACATTATTAAGATCACTTGTATGGCAATGCTGTGTGTAGAAGTGGAGTCCAATTCTGCTTCCATTCAAATCACACACACACCTCTCAACTTTGGATGTTTCTGAAGTTTGCTTTCAATACTTGTTGATTCCTTGCTTCGTATCCATAAATGGTCATTCCATTTTCTGTTTCTCTGCACTACATATTCTCATGGGCTTGAGAAATATTGGTTATTTACAAGCAGGGTCCTGCCAGGACTTACAGGGGGCATCCTCCATTATATCCTAGAATCATAGAGTTGGAAGAGACTCCAAGGGCCATCAAGTCCAACTCCCTGCAATGCAGAAACACTAATCAAAGCACTCCTGACAGATGGCCATCCAGCCTTTGTTTAAACATCTCCAAAGAAGGAGACCACCATACTCTGAGGTAGTTCATTCCACCGTTGAACAGCCCTTATTGTCAGGGAGCTTTTTTTGATGTTTTGGTGGACTCTCTTTTCCTTCCCATTGAACCCATTACTCCTGGTCCTAGTCTCTGGAACAGCAAAAAAACAAGCTTGTTCCCCCACCAACATGACATCCCTTCAAATATCTAAACTACCATGTCACTTATCATGGCTATCGTGTCACCTCTTAACCTTCTCTTCACCAAACACACCCAGCTCCCTAAGTCTCTCCTCATAGGGCATGGATTCCAGACCTTTTACCAT